>NC_088408.1:21359301-21659301 GCF_034236695.1 Oncorhynchus nerka
TACACAATGGGGCTGAGGAAAACAGGGATGTCTAAGAGGGGATCTGGTGAGAAGAGGGGGATGAGAATCAGACGATAAAAGGCTTCAGTTTAGCCCACACATCGATGGTCCCTTTGTCACTGAAAAGGCGCTGCATGGTCAATCCAATGTCTGCATTGGCACTGCAGCATTTACAGTGATACGACCTCTGGAGAAGTCAGAGCATTCATACTTTTTGCGCTTTGTGGTGCAAGACGTTTTCAAGGAAGTGAGTTTGTGTTTATACAGGACCTCCCGTCCTCACCTACTGTAAACCAATCATGTCACTGCGGTGCTATACGGCGCCATCTGCATTGTTACAGAATTTGAGAGGCGCACAACGATGCAGTACGGAGCTCAATTTGGCCTCTGCGTGCCTCTGCAGGCTCAGCTGCATAAGTCTCTATCCTGCCTTTGTTTTTGGTGCCAAAAATAATCTAGCGGACCAGTGGTCTTGCTTGACAGATTTCCCATCAATCAGTTTAGTAGCTACTTGAGACCGACTTAGCAGAGAACGTAAGTTATGTACCTAACTATGGATCTATGAAACCGAAGGATGACCGTGACAAGTAAGTGTTACAGTCCTCACAGTAAATGATGCCTTGCATCAGCCAATCATCGAGACCATATCAAAAACGTAATGCCCTATGACCTAGAAGCGGGATTTACCTCATCCTCTTTGCCTGGAATGCTGGAAACAGGTTCCCGGGCGGGGAAAAAATGACAGTCACAGTCATCCTCCGGTCTCATAGATCCATAGGTATGTACATAAATCTATTTCGACCTCACTCAGACCGTCACTGATAAGTGTTATAGTCCTTACCTTAGATGATTGTGTCAACAAGGTCGCGAGGAACAGAGGATTCCCCATCTCCAACACCTCAGCAGCGAGCAAGATGGCGGAGCTCAGAAGAGCGAGAGTGATACGGAGTAAATGTCCATGGCGAAGGCCGTTTGGCAGATGAAGTAGCACCTTTCAGGGCCGCTCCAAGATGTGGCCACACCTCCTGGGGCTAGTTGACCCTGACCCATGTAGGCCTGGGAGATGGTATCCAACATCCAATGGGAGAGACGCTTTTTAGAGACTGGCAGGCCAAGCTTCTTGCCATCGTAAAACACAAACAGTTGTTGGGTGCGTTTCAGAGATTGCATCTTGGACATGTATGCCCGTAGCACCCTGACCAGGCACAGGGAAAGCAAGTTTTCGTCCTCGCCAGATTGGGGCATTCTGTCCTCTGCTTGCACTATCTCCACCAACTGGTTAATGTGCTGAGAGGAAAGCACTTTAGGTAGAAAGGACAGGCTCCACAGCATGGACATGCCCATGTCCTCAGCCTTCCACCTCAAACAGTCCACACTTACAGAGAGGGCATGTAGCTCGCTTACACGCAAAGACACCCAGGAGAAAAGCAGTTTTTAGGGAGAGAAATTTCAAGTCAGACTGAGCTATCGACTCATATGGAGGCCTAGCCAGGGCCCTTGGGATCAGGGCCATGCAGAACACGGGCTGGGTGTAGCCTCCGGACACCCTTCAGAAACTGCGACACAAGAGGATGACTGCTCAGCTTGTGGTCATCCACCATGTCATGAGAAGTTTAAATGGAGGCCTGTCTTGCTAATGTCCAGATGGGACTGGAGAAATTAAAGGACAAGAGGGACAGGACAGGTAACTGGGTCTAGCGTCACACCAAGAGGAGAATAGTCTCCATCTGAGAGCATAAAGCGACTGAGTGGATGGGGCTCTCGATATTCTAAGAGTCTCATGAATAGCCACAACTAGCTCCTGAGAGATAGACTTGTCATTGGCCATACCCACAGCTGAAGGGAAGCGGGGTTGGGGTGCCAAATCAGGCAGGAGGTATGGCCTGGTTGGAAGAGGACAGAGTGACCCCCACACCAGTTGAAGAGCTCCAAGAACCAAGGTCTGCCTGGCCATCTCAGCGCTTCTGGTAGGACCCTGTGGTGTCGATGCTTTATCCGATGAAGAACCTGAAATCAGAGGCAATGGGGGGAAAGCGTACAACAACACTTTAGGCCACTCTTGAGACAGAGCATCCAGGCCAAGAGTGGCCCTTAGGCCCCTCAGAGAGCATGGAGTCACACGGTACATATAAAACCAAGGAGCGTACTGAATGGAAAAATAGACCAACCGACTATGAAGTGGGGTTAGTCCCGTGAGGGAGCTAACTAAATTAACCCACTGACAGGAAAGTTGGGGAGTGAACGTTATTTATAATAAGGGTTACATGGAGAAAATCAGACCTCTTAAATTAAAATGTCCCTCCCTTCAGCAAAATATATTTTACCTAAACCCTCCCAGAATGCTTGAAAGAAAACAAGTGACCCTCCTGCCCTTATACCCCAAATAATAATTCAAACATAGAGTGGGTAGCAGTGAACATGTGTAACGTTTACCCTTACTTCTTGGTCAGACCAGAGCCTTAGATATGCAGTTTTAGAAACTGCTCTTGGATCTGTAAGTATTATATGACAAAGCAGGAATTTTGATAGCATGTATCTATGTGGGTTATAGATACAGTATGTCCTTCTCATTGAAAGCAAGTCCAAGAAGCGGTAGATCTGTTATAGGTGGCTATTTCTATGGTTCCTGTGCTTACATTTAATTTAGCATCTTTTACTTTCAGTTTTGCACACCAGCTTCAAACAGCTGAAAATACAATATTTCTGGTTATGGAAAATATATTTCACAGGGATTCTCTCCACAATGACTGCTTGTTATGTCACATAAACTGAAATTAGGAAAACTATTAGAATTTTTGCAACCAGGAAATGGCATAGCCATTTCTGCATAGTGCACCTTTAACTGCTGGGTACCCTTCTTCCATGGCATAACCTAAGCCTTGCGTTCTTATGTTTGTATTCTTTCGCGAAGTTGATTGTAGGTGGACTTGATTCATCAGCCCTGGCAAAGTGTTCCCATTTTGAACAATTTCATGTGTCTGAAATTGGAATTCCCAACTGCCTACCCGGCAGGCCTAGAGAGCAAATCAAGTGCATCTTAAGTTCTACCGCTGGCCAATCAGATAGATCAGATCACAGTGTTTGGAGTTTCCTCGAGACAAAGACAGTAAAAATAAGCCTCGAACGCACAGCAAAGTTGATACTGTGATAATTCAAAACTTTTAAAACTATGACTATAGAGAGACTCAACGAATACAGCAAAGAGCGCTGGTTTTATGAGTAAGGTCATGTTTAAATTGTTATTCAGCGCTGTCAACACTTTTATAATCCATAAAATGTGCCTATTCCAGGACTGCAGCTGCAATGAATGAGTATAGCAAAGTGGGAACAACTTGCTTTGTTATATTAGCGGCTTTTATATATATATAGATATATAGATATATAGAAATAATGCAGTGCGACTTTCACCATCAGTTGTGTTCTCGTTTCTCAGCGGAGGGAGTGAGAGAGGAGGGACAGTGAGTTGAGAGGCAGTCTCATCTCTGCCCCCTCCCTCAGACTGACCATCACATGCAGGCCATCAGTCCAGTAAAAAAATGTATTATGTTCACTCAGCTGGGCCTCACAAGTAATACAACATATTATCTATTACCATTGTGATCATATACCATTTTTTTTTCAAATATAATTTCAAAATGGTCGAGAAGAACAACATCTTCAGAGTAATTCAAGCAAAGCCAGTATGCGATGATAATGTATTGGGCCTATAGCTTACTGCAGAAACCTCAATGCTACAGAACTGTTTCTAATTGGTTAATGTTGCAACGGCTTACGTTTTATATAGTCATATTTTTAAAATATGAATGGTAGATCTAGACTTGCTTTTTGACAAAGAAAGTGATCTTGACACAGAAAAGGTTGGTGACCACTGCTTTTTATAATCGGATCCGTTTTATTTTCTTCTAAATCTTAAGCTAACAAGGGGTAGGCCTGTGATTTTAGCCAATTTCTTCTTTAAAAAAAAAACTAGGCCTATGGCATACCATCTCATACCCGCTTAATACGGGTCTTGGTTTTAACTTAACACCTTCACTGACACGGAGGTAGGCTATTTAAAGAGTGGTATAAAGTACTTAAGTAAAAATACTTTTAAGTACAACTTAAGTCGTTTTTTGGGGTATCTGTACTTTACTTTACTATTTATATTTTTGACTACTTTTACTCCATACATTTTCCCTGACACCCACAAGTACACAAGTTACAATTATTTATTTTTTTCCCCATTAAGCAGCGGGTCGGAGTCAGAGGCCGATTCTTCTCTGGTCTCTACTCCTCCCGTTACGGGGTCTAAGACGCCGAAGCTTCCCACCATTAGCTCTGACAAATTGAAAACTCTAGTCATTGGCGACTCCATTACCCGCAGTATTAGACTTAAAGCGAATCATCCAGCGATCATACACTGTTTACCCGGGGGCAGGGCTACCGATGTTAAGGCTAATCTGAAGATGGTGCTGGCTAAAGCTAAAACTGGCGAGTGTAGAGAGTATAGAGATATTGTTATCCACGTCGGCACCAACGATGTTAGGATGAAACAGTCAGAGATCACCAAGCGCAACATAGCTTCTGCGTGCATATCAGCTAGAAAGATGTGTCGGCATCGAGTAATTGTCTCTGGCCCCCTCCCAGTTAGGGGGAGTGATGAGCTCTACAGCAGAGTCTCACAACTCAATCGCTGGTTGAAAACTGTTTTCTGCCTCTCCCAAAAGATATAATTTGTAGATAATTGCAGCCTGACCTGCTGAGGAGTGACGGACTCCATCCTAGCTGGAGGGGTGCTCTCATCTTATCTACCAACATAGACAGGGCTCTAACTCCTCTAGCTCCACAATGAAATAGGGTGCAGGCCAGGCAGCAGGCTGTTAGCCAGCCTGCCAGCATAGTGGAGTCTGCCACTAGCACAGTCAGTGTAGTCAGCTCAGCTATCACCATTGAGACCGTGTCTGTGCCTCGACCTAGGTTGGGCAAAACTAAACATGGCGGTGTTCGCCTTAGCAATCTCACTAGGATAAAGACCACCTCCATTCCTGTCATTACTGAAAGAGATCATGATACCTCACATCTCAAAATAGGGCTACTTAATGTTAGATCCCTTACTTCAAAGGCAATTATAGTCAATGAACTAATCACTGATCATTATCTTGATGTGATTGGCCTGACTGAAACATGGCTTAAGCCTGATGAATATACTGTTTTAAATGAGGCCTCACCTCCTGGCTACACTAGTGACCATATCCCCCGTGCATCCCGCAAAGGCGGAGGTGTTGCTAACATTTACGATAGCAAATTTCAATTTACAAAAAAAAAATGACCTTTTCGTCTTTTGAGCTTCTAGTCATGAAATCTATGCAGCCTACTCAATCACTTTTTATAGCTACTGTTTACAGGCCTCCTGGGCCATATACAGCGTTTCTCACTGAATTCCCTGAATTCCTATCGGACCTTGTAGTCATAGCAGATAATATTCTAATCTTTGGTGACTTTAATATTCACATGGAAAAGTCCACAGACCCACTCCAAAAGGCTTTCGGAGCCATCATCGACTCAGTGGGTTTTGTCCAACATGTCTCTGGACCCAATCACTGTCACAGTCATACGCTGGACCTAGTTTTGTCCCATGGAATAAATGTTGTGGATCTTAATGTTTTTCCTCATAATCCTGGACTATCGGACCACCATTTTATTACGTTTGCAATTGCAACAAATAATCTGCTCAGACCCCAACCAAGGAACATCAAAAGTCGTGCTATAAATTCACAGACAACACAAAGATTCCTTGATGCCCTTCCAGACTCCCTCTGCCTACCCAAGGATGCCAGAGGACAAAAATCAGTTAACCACCTAACTGAGGATCTCAATTTAACCTTGCGCAATACCCTAGATGCAGTTGCACCCCTAAAAACTAAAAAAAAATCTCATAAGAAACTAGCTCCCTGGTACACAGAAAATACCCGAGCTCTGAAGCAAGCTTCCAGAAAATTGGAACGGAAATGGCGCCACACCAAACTGGAAGTCTTCCGACTAACTTGGAAGGACGGTACCGTGCAGTACCGAAGACTATTTTTCTAACTTAATTGGGGAAAATAAGAACAATCCGAAATTCCTTTTTGATACTGTCGCAAAGCTAACTAAAAAGCAGCATTCCCCAAGAGAGGATGACTTTCACTTTAGCAGTGATAAATTCATGAACTTCTTTGAGGAAAAGATTATGATTATTAGAAAGCAAATTACGGACTCCTCTTTAAACCTGCGTATTCCTCCAAATCTCAGTTGTCCTGAGTCTGCACAACTCTGCCAGGACCTAGGATCAAGAGAGACGCTCAAGTGTTTTAGTACTATATCTCTTGACACAATGATGAAATAAGAGCGTCTGCTAAATGACTTAAATGTAAATGTAAACCTTCAAGCTGCATACTGGACCCTATTCCAACTAAACTACTGAAAGAGCTGCTTCCTGTGCTTGGCCCTCCTATGTTGAACATAATAAACGGCTCTCTATCCACTGGATGTGTACCAAACTCACTAAAAGTGGCAGTAATAAAGCCTCTCTTGAAAAAGCCAAACCTTGACCCAGACAATATAAAAAACTATCGGCCTATATCGAATCTTCCATTCCTCTCAAACATTTTAGAGAAGGCTGTTGCGCAGCAACTCACTGCCTTCCTGAAGACAAACAATGTATACCCCATCATAGCACTGAGACGGCACTTTGTGAAGGTGGTGAATGACATTTTAATGGCATCGGACCGAGGCTCTGCATCTGTCCTCGTGCTCCTAGACCTTAGTGCTGCTTTTGATACCATCGATCACCACATTCTTTTGGAGAGATTGGAAACCCAAATTGGTCTACACGGACATGTTCTGGCCTGGTTTAGATCTTATCTGTCGGAAAGATATCAGTTTGTCTCTGTGAATGGTTTGTCCTCTGACAAATCAACTGTAAATTTCGGTGTTCCTCAAGGTTCCGTTTTAGGACCACTATTGTTTTCACTATATATTTTACCTCTTGGGGATGTAATTCGAAAACATAATGTAAACTTTCACTGCTATGCGGATGACACACATGGTGAAGCCCCAAAATTGCCCTCGCTAGAAGCATGTGTTTCAGACATAAGGAAGTGGATGGCTGCAAACTTTCTACTATTAAACTCGGACAAAACAGAGATGCTTGTTCTAGGTCCCAAGAAACAAAGAGATCGTCTGTTGAATCTGACAATTAATCTTAATGGTTGTACAGTCGTCTCAAATAAAACTGTGAAGGACCTCGGCGTTACTCTGGACCCTGATCTCTCTTTTGAAGAACATTTCAAGACCATTTCGAGGACAGCTTTTTTCCATCTACGTAACATTGCAAAAATCAGAAACTTTCTGTCCAAAAATGATGCAGAAAAATGTATCCATGCTTTTGTCACTTCTAGGTTAGACTACTGCAATGCTCTATTTTCCGGCTACCCGGATAAAGCACTAAATAAACTTCAGTTAGTGCTAAATACGGCTGCTAGAATCCTGACTAGAACCCAAAAATTTGATCATATTACTCCAGTGCTAGCCTCTCTACACTGGCTTCCTGTCAAAGCAAGGGCTGATTTCAAGGTTTTACTGCTAACCTACAAAGCATTACATGGGCTTGCTCCTACCTATCTCTCTGATTTGGTCCTGCCGTACATACCTACACGTACGCTACGGTCACAAGACGCAGGCCTCCTAATTGTCCCTAGAATTTCTAAGCAAACAGCTGGAGGCAGGGCTTTCTCCTATAGAGCTCCATTTTTATGGAACGGTCTGCCTACCCATGTCAGAGACGCAAACTCGGTCTCAACCTTTAAGTCTTTACTGAAGACTCATCTCTTCAGTGGGTCATATGATTGAGTGTAGTCTGGCCCAGGAGTGGGAAGGTGAACGGAAAGGCTCTGGAGCAACGAACCGCCCTTGCTGTCTCTGCCTGGCCGGTTCCCCTCTTTCCACTGGGATTCTCTGCCTCTAACCCTATTACAGGGGCTGAGTCACTGGCTTACTGGGGCTCTCTCATGCCGTGCCTGGAGGGGGTGCGTCACCTGAGTGGGTTGATTCACTGTTGTGGTCATCCTGTCTGGGTTGGCGCCCCCTTGGGTTGTGCCGTGGCGGAGATCTTTGTGGGCTATACTCAGCCTTGTCTCAGGATGGTAAGTTGGTGGTTGAAGATATCCCTCTAGTGGTGTGGGGGCTGTGCTTTGGCAAAGTGGGTGGGGTTATATCCTTCCTGTTTGGCCCTGTCCGGGGGTGTCCTCGGATGGGGCCACAGTGTCTCCTGACCCCTCCTGTCTCAGCCTCCAGTATTTATGCTGCAGTAGTTTATGTGTCGGGGGGCTGGGGTCAGTTTGTTATATCTGGAGTACTTCTCCTGTCCTATTCGGTGTCCTGTGTGAATCTAAGTGTGCGTTCTCTAATTCTCTCCTTCTCTCTTTCTTTCTCTCTCTCGGAGGACCTGAGCCCTAGGACCATGCCCCAGGACTACCTGACATGATGACTCCTTGCTGTCCCCAGTCCACCTGGCCATGCTGCTGTTCCAGTTTCAACTGACCTGAGCCCTAGGACCATGCCCCAGGACTACCTGACATGGTGACTCCTTGCTGTCCCCAGTCCACCTGGCCATGCTGCTGCTCCAGTTTCAACTTCCACCTGACTGTGCTGCTGCTCCAGTTCCAACTGTTCTGCCTTATTATTATTCGACCATGCTGGTCTTTTATGAACATTTGAACATCTTGGCCATGTTCTGTTATAATCTCCACCCGGCACAGCCAGAAGAGGACTGGCCACCCCACATAGCCTGGTTCCTCTCTAGGTTTCTTCCTAGGTTTTGGCCTTTCTAGGGAGTTTTTCCTAGCCACCGTGCTTCTACACCTGCAAAGTGTGGCTGAAATAGCCAAATCCACTCATTTGAAGGGGTGTCTACATAATCCCTCCCCTGGTTAGCCACTATTGGCTTCAAAAGCCAAACCTAACTCAATGTTTTCTAATTAATATCCTGTAATATTGCACCTATCTGTGTGGTGCGCACATTTGACTCCGTGTGTAGCCAGTTGATGTGATAAACGTTGTGGGTTGAAAACCTTCTCAATTAAATGTAAACTGCAAAATTGGATTACCTGGTAGTAGTATATCATGAGTAATTATATTATTTGTATCTACTATTTGTTATTTGCTAACTTTGCCATGAAATGAGCAGCAGCAGTACAGAACCATTGCTAGACCAGCGTGGAGAGAGACCTCGATCCTTTGGAATACGGCGATACTAGGGCTTATTTCAGAGAGTGCTCCGTACCACATCCCAGTGGGCAGAGCTAGGCATGTTGCACTGGGACGTGTTTTAATATGAGGGAAAGCATCTAATTTTAGTATAGGTCCGCCATGGTTCTGTGTAGCCCAGTTATGCTAATATATTTGAGATCATTTCGTTTTTGACTTAATCAGTAAATTATCTTTGAGTAGTAAACAAGGAAACAACAACGTTGCATACCAGAGAGGGGCATACTAGAGGTGGGTATCATTTACTACCTACATTATTGGGATTATCTGGTTACAACCAGTAGCTAGGTTTCCATCCAATTGGTGACAGATTTTCATGCGAATATTCTAAAATCTCGTTGCTGATAAAAACCAGTGCATGATGACATATTGCACACAAAATGTCATTCTTCGCTTAAGTTTTCATGTACCAAATAAAAATCTAAAATTCATTGTGTTTCCATCGCATTTTCAACTCTACCGAAAGTTTTGTCACAAAAACTGTTGCATTAAATAGCAAATCAGTAGCGGTGCGTGGGTAAAATCACTGGAGAAGCCAAGCCAGAAACACACAGCCATATTACAACCTATTGTATGTGTTGTTTGCTCTATAACCTGTTAGTTCATATCCCTTGCCACCGTGATATATAGGTCTAAAGCCGAGGCAATAAGAAGACAGTTGCAGTATAAAACCAGAGAGCAACCTCTGTCCTGTAAAGTCCACAAAGCATATTGCATATAACAAACAGTTACTGTACATGACATGTCAAGCAAAGTTCATGCTTTTCAGATAAATGGCCTACACATGCTTGCTTGGATGCTTTCTCAGGTGAGATACATTCAGCCTCTTGCGAATTGAAGGAAAATGATGAAACACAGAGATGAAAGATCAATTATAATTGGCACAAGTTGTTGCAGTAGTAGGTAAGACAATGGATCTAGAGCTGTACAGGTTCATTGTGGACTTTCAAGTAACAGTCAGGTAGCAGGTAGAGGTGAGCCAGGTAAGATTGGGCCAGGCACTTCCAGGTGTCAGGCCAGGGTGTCCTCAGTCCCTCCGGAAAGGGAAACAGAGAAAGAGAAAGAGAAAAGATGAGGGTTAGTGAGAGTATGGCTAAGACCATAGTACACCACATGCACTGGGGGTAGAGAATAATCAATAGTGTTGCTGTGGACACTGGATAATCTGACTAACACACACACCTCATTGTGATACTGTAAACCTACTTATGTTACTTTTCTGAGTCAATTCAGGTTGCATTCAATGTCCTGCGTTTGTGTAAACCATGGCAGCCAGCATTGTAAATAGAGAGGTGTGCAGAAAGATGATCAGCCTCTGTCTGTAGATCCTTCCCCTTAATTTATTTTTCATGCCAGCCAGGTCCAAGTTTTCAAAGAAACACCATTTATTTAAATCTTCAGTTCAGTAAAATAAGGTGTCTATTGCTTCAAACCTTGTTTTCACATCTTGTTACCTCGTAAATAACTATCAACCATGGATAGCCACAAGAATAATAAGGTGAGGAAACAGTCCATGTCGGTGTAACGGATGTGAAACGGCTAGCGCGCCCGAGTATGGGCGAGGGAACGGTCTAAAGTTATACTGTTACATAAGCCAGGCCCATATTTTTAAAGAAACACTATTCATTTAAATCTCTAGTTGAGTAAAATAAGTAGTTTTGTTCTGGTCACAAAATAATCCCGAAGATTATGGTAAACTGCGCCACACTCAGGCAGAAAAAAAGAATGTTCTATTCTCAGCCAGGCCCGTCTTTTCAAAGAAAACACAATTGAATTATACCACTATTTGAGCAAAATAATTAGTTTTGTTGTGATCACAAGAAATCCTAACATTTCAAGTAAAGAGCAAAAAAAGCTGAACGTTCAATAAGATCTCACACTCAATTCCTGCAAATATGTACAAAAAGTATTTCACCAGATTTTGTGCGTTTCTGTACGTTGTTGTGCGACTTTATTCGTAGGAAAATACATTTTTGGTGGGAAAACTTCTGAACAATATTTTTAAAGTTATTTGTTTATTCAACGTTGCCTTTTTTGTGTCCCGCGTTTTTTGTTTTTTTTAACAAGGCAAATCAGATAAGAACTCATTCTTATTTACAACGACAACCTACGGGGAACAGTGGGTTAAATGCCTTGTTCAGGGGCAGAACGACAGATTTTTACCTTGTCAGCTCGGGGAGTTGATATAGCAACCTTTCGGTTACTAGCCCAACACTCTAACCTCTAGGCTACTTGCCGCCCCATTTATTTATGTATAGTTTTTTTAGACGTGTTAACAACCCAATATTGTTAATCAACCAAGTTGTCACCGAAATAATTATAATATAATCGTAGCTTTACGTAGTTTTTTATTTTATTAATGCAAATACTGTTTTCTATGCTTGTTTTTGCTTGGTACTTTGGGATACTGGTGCACTTGTCAGAAAGGCCCCTTTTCCCTGTAAGTAACAATAGGCCTACACGATTTTCTTCAAAACGCATTCCATGTTCCTTGTGAGCATTACACATTACACAATTTTCGTCAAAATGAATTTTATACAAGGCTATGTCGAATTTTACGGGGGTTGCCAGATTGGAGTAAAATACAGATTTGTTGTTGTTTGTATTGGTATCGATGAAGGTATTTTATTGGGTAATGGGGACACATTTTTTTGATGGGAAATTATAATTATAATTATAATATATGCCAAAGTATAAACGAAAAACAACCATAGAAAAGGCCATTGTCATTAATAAAAATAAAAACGTAAGGCTACTATTATATTACAAGTCTTTCGGTGACAACCTGGTTGATTAATATTGTTTTTATTAAACTAAATGTGGGACATAAAAAAAGGCAGTGTAGAACACCATTGCCTAAAATGCATTGCTCCAATAACTTTCAAAATATTGTTCCGAAGTTTTCCCCCAAAACGTGTATTTTTCTATGAATTAAGTCGCACAAGAATGTGTGACTCTTCCTAGAAATTAAGCCACACAAAAACGCACAAAATCTGATTAAATACTTATTATAAATGCATATTGTCACATAACATGACGCTGGAGAGACGAAGCAGGTACGGGGAGTAAAACATTTCATATAGAACAGACATGGAACGAGACAGTAACAGCGTCAGCACACGGGTAATACAGACAAAAACAATTGATGCAGCAGCAGGGAACAGAGCAAGGGAACTGACAAATATAGGGGAGGAAATAAACAGGTGATGAATGAGTCCAGGTGAGTCCAATATTGCTGATGCGCGTGATGAGGGAAGGCAGGTGTGCGTATTAGATGGTAGGAGTGCGTGATGCAGGGCTGCGCCAGGGGGAGAAGAGCGGGAGCAGACGTGACACATATTTGCACGAATTGAGTGTGATATTGTGTAGCCTATAGATAGCGCACATAAAAATGACTTTTGCTGAACAAATAAAATATTAGTTAAATAGGTTTCCATCCCTTTTTTAACTCTAGGCCTACTGATGCTCACTCTGGTATTGTCACTTGCGTTTTAGTCAACAGCTCGCTGATAGTGCTGGTAAAGCCTTACATGATGAGATTATTATGGACAAAAGTGCGAGATTATTTTCATTTGTCAAATGGCCGCTAAGCATATATCATAATGTCACCAGAAAAATACCCTAGATATTTACTGAAAGGACCATCAAGCTCATTACCATGCACATTCACCACCTTGTGAAGTTCATCATCATTTATTTCATCTGTAGCCTAATAAACTGCATGCATTCCCATGATGTTGTGACATTTTTTATCCAACATGTACTTTACTCACATAAAAAGGTTGGATGGAAACATGGTTAAAGGAAAACTCCACCCAAAAACGATCTTTGGGCATTTATTTCATTAGTCAATTGTTGATATAGTCCCAACATGTTTTGCATGTTCGCAATCAAGTTTTCAAGATATATAACTTTCAAAATACAGAAATACAGCAAGTAGGAGGCTGGAATTATAATTTGGACAAATGTGTGCACGCCTACAGGAGACTTTTAACCTAAGTAACCTTATCAGATTAAAACATTGTGACTGGTTGTGTTTATGCCACATATAAAAGGTAATACAGTTTAGATGTTCAATTCTAAATATTTAGGCTAAAGGCTATTGAAGCGTTAGGTTCAAGGTGCACAAGGAATAGCGGCCACAGAACATGTGGCCACATTATTATAAGACGACTTGGGAGAATGATGATCTGTAACAGACAGTGCATCTCAGGATGAGAAGTAAAAATACAGCCAGACTGGGCTGCTACTGCACCTTTGTAGCCCTTATAAACTGCAGAGAGTAGACTTACAACTGATCCAAATGGAATTAAACATTCAAATCACAAGGCTTTTCGTTGTTATTCAAATTAAATTTTCACTGCAGCCTAGAGTAGAATGTTTTACTCACTTGTAAACAATAATGCAGGTATTCATTGCATGAAGACACAATCAATAGGGGAGCTTTTTGAGGTGGATGTCTCATGTCTTCACTGTTCTTCCGTGTGCTGTTCTGGACCTGTTAGTTGTTTAGCACCCCCTAGTGGCAGTTGAATTTAAGCAGCCTATGATTTACCTGCTTGTGTCATGTGACAGGAAGCAGTTTCAGAAGGGAAGCAATGTGTAAGATGTGCAAGTGTGACAGAGTAGTTACAATCCTTCAACATCCTTATTTATAAACTTTGTATGACGCAATGTCTGAATCACCCCTCATCCCCACTCCAGCTATGCTCTTGACCCAGAAGACTTGCGTCCCCCCTCCTCCACCAGGCAAGTTCGGGGAAGTAGAACTCTACAAGCAAGAGTGGAAGCATCCAAGCCAACTGGCTAAAGTTGGCTAGCTATTTCCAGACATAAATTAGAGAACACCTCACTCTGACAATTTTACTCGCCCTATCAGAGCTGGTTAGGCAGTTTTCATGTTATCCAGAGCGTTAGTGACTGTAACTGTACAGCTGGCAACAATTTAATGAAGTTTTTCTTTTTTACCGACGTATATTCGATCAAATAACCACACCTAGCAAATAAATCATTACATTTTTTTGTTAACCAAATTCGACACTGTCATTGACTTCCATACAAGAACTTCTCACTTGATGAGAGAAAAAACGCCACCTGTTGGAGAAGATCGATTTTGGGCCCAGCTCCCCCCTTCCTTTCTGACCAAAGCAAGGAAAAACGGTAAAGGCATCGCGCCTCCCCAATCCTTACATAGCGGAGGTGAAAGTTCAGCAGTGCGCCTTGTAAAATGGCGGCTGAATTGACCAGAGAGTGGAGCGATGAACAGCTAAAAAGTGATGATCTACCCAAAAAAGACATTATTAAGTTCATTCAGGACAATGCTGCCCATTCGGTATGTTTTATGTTTGATCCATCCATCCATTGGTGTGACAGCGCTCACTGAAATGCCATTGCTTACTTTTAGAGCGCACGCATGGTGAGATCAGTTTACCTCCGCATTGGCGAACCGCTTCCAATTTAGCTTGACGCTAGCTTGTTAGCCTAGCATGTAGTAGTTCAGCGTTGTATGCAGATCTTTACTAGCTAGTATCATTCATTGTGCTTATCATGCCGTGTCAAGTTCACATGGATAAGGCTAAATATTTTAAGTAAAACATCTTCCAGCCTTTGGGCCTATGTGAAGTATATATTTTTGTGGCAACGGGGAGGCAGCTACGCATGAAAGTGTTTGTTGCCAGATTTTGAAAATAATGCAGGTGCACAAAATTACTTAAGTTGTCATTCATTCCGTTCATGGCAAAACTACTACTCTCTTCTGACGTAGACTTCTCTCTTCCAGTTTCTTTCAGAACACAAGCTGATGGGAAATATCAAGAATGTTGCAAAAACGGCAAAGAAGGAGCAACTAATTATTGCATACAACGATTTGTTTGAGAGCAAGGTAGGGTGGACCACATGAATGGATTCAATGTGATAGCTATTTGCAAAAGCAAATGACACAAGGTTTCAAATTTAAATAATGAATACCTGTAATGTATTATTTTGTTTGTCCAACCAACAGAGATTTTTAGGTTCAGAACCCATTGAAGATGTGACGGAGCATGTGAAAAATGTGAAGATCGACGACAAGCCCAAAGAAGTTGTGGAAGTCGTTGATGAGGTATGTACACAACCCATGTTTGAAAAACGTTTTAAGCACTTTCCACTGAAATAAGCATCAGGATAAAAGTCCTGTATTTTGCATTTAAGTTTAACAAGTCTACAATTTACTGCTCCACTATATTCAGTTTGTCAGAATTGTACTGTCTAATGGTCACTTATGTATTGCAATTCCCAGGGTCCTCCTAAGTTCTTCAAGTCTGTGCTGAAGAAAGGTGACAAGACTAACTTCCCTAAGAAGGGAGACAATGTGAGCTGTTGGTACACTGGCTCCCTGGTGGATGGCACAGTGTTCGACACCAACATCCCTGCAAGTATGTTTTCTTCTCATACTTCTGTCGCACTCACTCAAACGCATGCATTCTCTTACTATCTCTGATACACAACTTCATCCTCTTGGTCTCTCTCACACACACATTGTCACTGTCACTTTATCTCAATGACCTTTCTCTCAGTAATACCAATAGTGATTCTACTGTTTCCTCTGTCCTCCCCTCTGCAGCTGCCAGAAAGAAGAAACAGAGCAAGCCACTGAGCTTCAAAGTTGGCCTGGGCCGGGTCATCAAAGGGGTAAGACATAGAGATACTGTATTATATTAGTAACATATTGATTTATATGGCTAAAGGTGCTCTTTCACCAATTTAGCAATAATTCTGATTTCCTTGTGGGTTTTGAAGAATCCAAGTTAAATGGAAAGCAACAGTTTTCACTGTCTTATGAGAAATGGTTGTTTCCACAGTGGGATGAAGGTATCTTAACAATGAGCAAAGGCGAGACAGCCAAACTGGAGATTGAACCAGAATGGGCCTATGGGAAGAAAGGACTTCCTGATTCAAAGTATCCTTTACATTTTAACATCATGTGAACCATGAGCTAATTTTTAATTAGGAGATGGCAGAAAGTGACCCCTCCTGGCTTTAATGGTATGTTTTACACCACCAATGGTGGTCAGGTAGATTGCCAAGCCTCAGCATAGTCGTCTCCTGTACAATGGCTCTAGCATAGCCTTGTTGGTACTCATTGAATGTGAGCCAGATTTAGAACTACTTACTCTTAGTTGTAACACTTAAATGAATGTCTCTCATTGAATCGATATGCAAACGTTTCCTGTGTGCTTCCCTTTAACTCTCCCACCACCAGAATCCCACCAAACGCAAAGCTGATCTTCGAGGTCGAGCTGGTGGCCGTCGATTAATGGCAGAAACCTACCCAGCATGCCCTTCTCTCCGTGGACGGGGAAAACATGGTAGTCACTAGATGGCTATGCTCGAAAGGACAGAAGTGGTTGTAACATTGAAGGAGTCTGTGATATGTCTTAATTTACATTTAATGGGATGCTTTGGGATTTTGGCAATAAGGCCATTTATCTACTTCCCCAGAGTCAGATTAACTTTTGGAGACCTTTTTTTGTTTTTGTCAGTGTCCAGTATGAAGGAAGTTAAATATAGCAGTGGCTCGAGAAACTAACTAGTTTTGGCACAATGACTGGAATTCTATGGGCATCTACTAGAATGTGTTTAATACTAGTTAGCATTGGCTCATGAAACTACACATAACTTTCATTTTTTTATTTTTTTTATTTAACTAGGTAGGCTAGTTGAGAACAAGTTCTCATTTGCAACTGCGACCTGGCCAAGATAAAGCAAAGCAGTTCGACACAACAGCGTTGGCATAAACAAACATTCAATCAATAATACAGTAGAAAAATCTATATACAGCATGTGCAAATGAGGTAGGATAAGAGGTAAGGCAATAAATAGGCCATGGTGGCAAAGTAATTACAATATAGCAATTAAACACTGGAATGGTAGGATGACTGGACACTGAGTCATAAAAGTGGTATCCACCAGTTCATCTGATTCATTGCCAGAATCCCAAAGTAACCCTTAAGGTTAGTCTGGTTATTTTGTCTTTTTCTGCTTAAGTCAAGTCCTTTTATCATTGTTTTGGCATATTGTCTGAAGCAGGAACAGACCAGGGTTATTTGTGGTGAGTTGAGAAGGTGCCATGCTTCTGTCCTTTCCAGCATGGCAAGATGGTGATGACCGGACAACACTGTACAGATGGGGCATCCTGCCTGACAGTTACACACCGCAGAGGAAAGCCTTCCTGTTTATTCTTGTTATTTTGCATGAATGTCCTTTTTTAAAGATTAATAAACCAATTTTGGAGACTAAATTGACACGTACATCAGGTCTTGTTTATTGGGTGCTTTCAGTGTGTTTGAATGGTCTAGAAAACTGGGCTGTAAGTGAATGGTTTGGAAGTAAGTTCCTGCTCTTGAAATCAGACATGCATGTCTGTTCTAATCAGAACCAGTCCTCCCAGCCATCTAAAAGGGTTTCTAAACACCCACCTGAAGGTGTGTAGTACATCACAAACTGATGATTTGATCACAAACTGCACCGGTTGTGTTGAACCAGCCTAGTTCATGTATACTTAAACTTTAGACAGATGTCAGAACTCTTAATATATGGTGTTGGTATTACCAGTTTTGACCACATCCCTTATTAATTTCCAAACGCCATTAGACAACCTTTAAGTCGGTTCCATTTCTTTCCCCTCAAATCAAGGACCAACTTAGTACAAAATGGCTGCATTTAGACATTTTGTTCCACCAATTGGTCTTTACCAATCACATATCTTTTTCAGAGCTGATCTACATTGGTCAAAATACCAGTTAGTGAAAACATATATGAATTGGGCTGCCTGTCAACGCAGCGGAGGTGAGTGCCATTATCGGATAGTCAAATAAAAAAAACATGAGCTGGCACACACCCAGATAATTATTTTATGTAGAAGTGCTGACTAACGGCGAATAAGCTATAAAAAAATTGTCGCGCACCCCAGAAATCAATGTTTCGGCATTACTGCCTTCTTCGGGGAAATGTCATGAATGCTTGAACCAGGTTATGTAGACACCAGTGCAACCAATGATAATAGTGAGGGGTGCGTCATAAAGTTAATTCGAATTAATTGAGTGAAACTGTTCTCTGAACACAGAGAAAATGAAAGCGATCCTGAAAAAGCACTGGCATATTCTGCAATCAGACAAAAAAAATCGCACACCTCTTCAAGGAACCCCCACTGCTGGTCTATAAATGGTCGCAATATTGGACATAGCTTGGTGAGATCTGACATGCCCCCTGAGCCACTCTTGACACCCATTCCAAACGGAAATTACAAATGTGGCTCATGCACAGTGCAATAGCACTATAAAAACATCCTTCAGACACCCACATACAGGTCAAAAAATCCGTTAGGATTATCATCTCATGCAAGACCAAGGGTGAAATCTATCTCATCACCTGTTCATGTGGGAAAGCCTACGTAGGACAAACAAAAATACAATTTAAAAAACGCATAGCTGAACACCGCAGCTCAATCAGGTCTAAGTACATTGACTATCCAGTAGCAGCTCACTTTGTTAAAGCTAACCATCCAATCTCCTCCATCAAATACACAGGCATTGAGCATGTGGTTTTAATATTGACTTTGATCCCAGGCCCTTATGAACAATTCTCTCTTTTATGAACAAGTATTATACATTATATTCTTTCTACAGCTTATCAGTGTACATCCGTTACACAGGGTGAACATTACACAGTTTAACCTGAGAAATAGGAAACAAATGTGAAATTGAATTAAACAATGGTGATGCTAATATTATGTACAATATTCAATGTTTCCACATAACCTAATATATTCAACATGCCATAAACTAAACAGCTTCACTCATTACTAATTCACTTAATGACACACCCCTCACTATTGTCATTGGTTGCACAAATTGTCTACATAACCTGGATCAAGTATTCAAGACATTACCCTGAAGAAGGCAGTGATGCTGAAACGTTGGAGATTGACCCAATAAATCCCTGGGAATTTATATATGGAGTGTGTGACTATTTATAGCCATTATCAGGTAGAACAGAAAACCAACAGAACTGCAGACTCAGATTCAAAAACACCTGAACAAGAAACTATCAAATAATTTGTCAATATGTTGTCCAAACAATAGTTTCTAATAGGCATTTTAATAATATAATTTACTTATCTCAAATTCATAAACACCCAAGACATGAGATCTTTATTTAGTCCAAGGCAAATCTTTATTCTGTACAGGAGGAAAACCTTTCAGCGTTCTCTTGAAGGGGGGGTTCTTAGGAGTTGGCGTTGGGGCCCTTCTTCTTGCCGAAGGTGGGCACAACATTGACGAAGCGCCTGTTGTACTGGATGCGACGCTTGGCACGACCAGTCTTCTTCTTCTTCTTCTCCTGCTTGTCAACCTGGAGTGATAGAGGGACAGTGCTATGGTCCATACTATGCAGAAATACATTATTTAGCAGACACTAATCCAGGCACTATAACGAGTTTGAAACAACTGCCACAAAACCAACTACCATAGTGTCATAAAGAGTAGGTTTAAAAAAATATCAGAAAATATCTGCTGACCTTGGGTGTCTGTCCCCGCACTTTACCGGCACGGGCCAGGGAGCCGTGGACCTTTCCTGGTGGGGAGAGAAAGCAAAGAGATTATCCCAAGTGAACATACAGCAATGGAAATTACAATAAGAGACCTTCATAGAGCATTCATTAGTTAACTGCTGATCTTGAATGGAGTTGTACAGTGCATTCAGAAATTATTTAGATCCCTTGACTTTTCCACATTTTGTTACATTACAGCCTTATTCTAAAATGTATAACCCCTCCCCATCAAATCTACACACAATACCCCATAATGACAAAGCAACAACAGATTTTCAGAAATGTTTGCCAATGTATTAAAAATAAAACCAATTTAATATCACATTTACTTAAGTATTCAGACCCTTTACTCAGTACTTTGTTGAAGCAACTTTGGCAGCGATTACAGCCTCGATTCTTCTTGGGTATGACGATACAAGCTTGGCACACCTGTATTTCGGGAGTTTCTCCCATTCTTCTCTGCAGATCCTCTCAAGCTCTGTCAGGTTGGATGGGAAGCGTCGCTGCACAGCTATTTTCAGGTCTCTCCAGAGATATTCAATCGGGTTCAAGTCCGGGCTCTGTCTGGGCCCCTCAAGGACATTCAGAGGCTTGTCCTGAAGCCACTCCTGCGTTGTCTTGGCTGTGTGCTTAGGGTCATTGTCCTGTTGGAAGGTGAACCTTTGTCCCAGTCTGAGGTCCTGAGCGCTCTGGAACAGGTTTTAATCAAGGATCTCTCTGCACTTCACTCTGTCCATCTTTCCCTCAATCCTGACTAGTCTTCCAGTCCCTGCCGCTGTAAAACATCTCCTCAGCGTGATGCAGCCACCACCATTCTTCACCGTAGGTATGGTGCCAGGTTTCCTCCAGACGTGACACTTGGCATTCAGACCAAAGAGTTCAATCTTGGTGTCATCAGACCAGCTAATATTGTTTCTCATGGTGAGTCCTAAGGTACCTTTTGGCAAACTCCAAGCAGGCTGTCCTTTGCTAAGGAGTGGCTTCCGCCTGGCCACTCTACCATAAAGGCCTGATTGGTGGAGTGTTGCAGAGATGGTTGACCTTCTGGAAGATTCTCCCATCTCCACAGAGTAACTCTGGAGCTTTGTCAGTGTGACCATCAGGTTCTTGGTCACCTCCCTGACAAACACCCTTCTCCCCCGAATGCTCAGTTTGGCCGGGCTGACAGCTCTAGGAAGAGTCTTGGTGATTCCAAACTTCTTCCATTTAAGAATGATGGAGGCCACTGTGTTCTTGGGGACCTTCAATGCTGCAGAAATGTTTCAGTACCCTTCCCCAGACACAATCCTGTCTTAGAGCTCTATGGACAATTCCTTTGACATCATGGCTTGGTTTTTGCTCTGACATGCATTGTCAACTGTGGGACTTTATTTTGACTGGTGTGTGCCTTTCCAAATCAATTGAATTTATCACAGGTGCACTCCAATCAAGTTATAGAAACATCTCAAGGATGATCAAGTCTCATAGCAAAGTGTCTGTATATTTATGTAAATTAGGCATGTTTTTATTATTTTAAAATGTCTAAAAACCAGTTTTTGCTCTGTCATTATAGGGTAGTGTGTGTAGAAAGAGGAAACATTTATTTAATCCATTTTAGAATAAGGCTGTGACAACAAAATATGAAAAAGGTCAAGGGTTCCAACCCTATTTCTTTCAAAAAATCCAATCCTCTCATAGCTGTGATTTTATTCAATGGAGGAAGGATACATTTTCAAAGTATTCAAATCAGGACACAGAGATCATGTACAGGACTTCATAGACCATTTTAGCAAGCTGTATTTGATTCTCCATCATTTTAGTCTTATCCAAAGCCACTTACAAGAGCAATTAGGGCTACGTGCCTTGCTCAAGGGCACGTCGGCAGATTTCACTTAGACAGCTTAGGGATTTGAACCAGCAACCTTTTGGTTACTGGCCCAGTGTTCTTAACCGCTAGGATACCTGCTGCCCGAGTACTGACCTCCCAGAAGTCGGCCAGCCACTTCCAAGGTGCAGTACTCAGAGATGCCACAGTCCACCAGAGAGGAGGAGTCCTCCAAGGGGGAACTGTCCAGCAATAGTACCTGGTCCTCCACTAGGAGACCCTCCAGAGTCTGGACATGGAGCTGAAACAACCCAACAGACACACTTACTGGTTTGCTCCAGACATGGATACATCCAAACAATTTACATGCATGTGACAAATCCAGACAATGTAACAAGACCAGGTGGAACTGTAGACTCAAGACAGTACACCAATTACACCACAATGATCATTGCTTTATCCAAGCTTAGCCTCTCACCTTTATTTCTCTGACGGTCTCCTGTCCGGTCACCTCAAGGGTGTGAGTGTTCTGGGCACGCAAGAAGAGCTGCATCTTGATGCTGTGGATAGGAAGAGATGGTTCGTTAGCTTTTAGTATGAGAACAGTTGGCACCAAACTGGGTGTCATTGGTCCACATGTGACTTGAATCCCCTCTAAAAAAGCAACTACGACTGCGCTAGGGATGACTACGCATTGACATATTGCCTGCCTAGGTGGCACATCTGTTAGATACCAATAGAAATAAGCAATGTAGGAACCAATAACTACCACTTCACTGCAAAGACAGAGCATAGCTGTAAGGTTTGGAAGTTGACGAGCTAGTTAAAGTTGTATTTAGACATACCTATGCAGGCAATATATTCGCAAATCAGCAACAAATCAGCAACACGAGGATGTATTATAGTTACGACCTTAACGAATAACTACGCATCCATGGACGTTTGATTAGCTAGTCAGCCACATTACTAAACTTGCTAGCCACATGGTGCACGCGGTTCCGGAAAGAAGAAGAAGATTCGGAAGATTTGCTAAATAGAAGGCAATATAATAAATCATTATTCGTCGTGGATGGTGAAGTACTTATTCCGAGCTTATAGAGTCTCGAATGGGTATAATATGCAATATTTTAAATACATTTGCACAGGCCTTACCTCGGTTGATGCTAGCAGTTCAACACTATGCAAAAAAAGGGCTTTCGGAGCGTAGGCGGTGCGCATGTGTCAACGTGTGACGTAGATAAAGGCTGAGGGCACTACCATAAAAATATGAATAAATTCAGGAACATGTCAAGACCTGACCCTCAGAACCTACCTTCTGTTGACCCTGTTGACTCATCAGTAGGAAAGATTTGTTTCTCTTTTGGTCCATTCAACAACAGAGCGATACGATCTTTGTTTCAGCAGGATGTTGTATCTATACCTTATGTCATGCCTTATTGGAATGGATTTATTGATAATATCTGTTGGAAAAAAGTTTGGATGTTGCCACAAACATACCTACTTGTTAACAAAATTAAGGAAGTTTCCTTTAAAATTATTCATAAATATTATCCTGCCAACCACTATATGAAGAAGTTTAAGGAAAACATCAACTCAAATTGTTCCTTTTGTAACGACCACCCAGAAACAGTTGTGCATCTTTTTTGGCATTGTATGCATGTAAGAAAACTGTGGCAAGACATCAGTAGGTTTATAATTGAACACATTTATGAAGATTTTACACTATTGTGGAGAGATGTACTATTTGGATTCTTTACATACAATAGAAATAAGCGGAATCATTTTTATGTAATTAATTTCATTATTCTTTTGGCCAAATTTCATATACACAAATGTAAATTTACAAACAGAACACCACATTTTCGTACCCTACAAAAAGAAATTGAACTGTATTTTAAGACGGTTAAATGCTCTACTAACAAAAAAGCTGTTAGAATTGTAAGTATATGCATGTCCCTTAAGGTCCTTGTGTAATTGTAATGTGATATTGTACCCCCTAGCTCGATTGTCCATTGTTTGTAATCTATGTATGCTTGTGTTCCCTCATGTGCTTTATGTATTGATTTGTTGTTAATAAAAATAAAAAAATAAATTTAAAATATGAATAAAATAGACTTTCCTATGATTTTGTATACAAATATCATTGTAAATGTTTGCCGGTCATACAGAAACATGTAATGATATGATACATCCTGCTGTTTCAACAGAATCAGCTTTTTAGCTCTGGGCCACACCTTATACTGTGCCATGAGTATCTACATGATTAGTTACATATGAACTCTTCAATATGTTCCCGTTTGGTTTAATTTAGCCGCAATTGCGGTGACGTTAATATCGTACAAATATGAGTTAATTCAGGGAATAACAAAACATGAAATATGATATTCATCTCTTTATTATGAAATAAACAAACATTTCCATTCATTTCTGTTTTTGTCCCAGGAAACAAAAACCTTCATCTTAAAAATCTCACATTTTAGGAAAGCAGAGAAGAGGCTCAGGGAGGAGCATAGCTGGTACCACTACCTCCATACAAATATATAATCTGTATCAAACATAACTAGATTCCCCCCACTGAGATATTGAAGAGGAACCAAATTATGCAGTCAATCAAAAAATTGAAAACATCATTGCTTTTTCAACTGAGAAAATTGATATGAAGTCAGCATCAACACATGTGCAAGCAACACAAAAAGCAGCCGGCCAATGAATGAATGACAATGGTGATGACAGTAAATGTGCCAATCTAATGGCCAATTGAAACAAATTACGTCACACAGGAGGCGGGGCTAGCTGAGATGAGCAATTGGGCTGGGTAGAAAGATGCTTCCTCTCATCTCCCTTTCTGTCTGCAAGACCTTATGTGGGTGGAGGGGGGTAGTACTGGTTATACTGCTGGGAATACTGGTTGTACTGTCCCCAGGAGTTTTGTCCCCAGTTGTTGTACTGTTGCTGTAGAAGGAAAGCAAAAGAAAGACAGGATTAGTTGGCATTCCTTCAAATACTTAAAAACATCTCATTCTAGCGTTAGGTGATGAATAGTGCAACACTATCACAGCCTATACTGTTGACACCAGGCAGGATGGTGCCATGGACTCCTTCTGCTTAAGCCAAATCCTGACTGCCATCAAACTGACACAACAGGAACCGGGATTCATCGGACGAGGCAATGGTTTTCCATTCCTCAAATGTCCTTGTTTTTAGCTGATAGGAGTGGAACCCGGTGGGGACATCTGCTTGCTGCAATAGCCCATCCGTGATGAGGATCGATGAGTTGTGCGTTCCGAGATGCCGTTCTGCACACCACTGTTGTACTGCTCAGTTATTTGCCTGTTTGTGGCTTGCCTGCTAGCTTGCACGATTCATGCCATTCTCCTTCGACCTCGCTCATCAACAAGCTGTTTTCTCCCACAGGAATGCTGCTGACGGGAAGGTTTTCACAGGAAACCCTTGACACGTGTGTGAAAAGCCCAGGAGGCCGGCCTTTTTCGGATTTACTGGAACAGGTGCGCTTGGCACTGACAATCACACCACGCTCAGTTGCTTAGGTCACTCGTTTTGCCCATTTAAAATCGAACAGTAACTGAATGCCTTGATGCCTGAATGCCTTGATGCTTTATATAGCAAGCCATGGCCACATGACTGTCTGCCGGAACGAACCATTTTCATGAACGGGGTGGTGTACCTAATAAACTGGGTATATCGCTCACTGCAACATTAATTGGGTGTAAAACAGTAGGTCATAGGACTCACCTGGTACCAGTTGTAGTTGTAGGCAGAGTTGTTACCCTGCACATCTCCCTGCATCATGTGCCCTGAGCCTGAGTGCTCGTCTGTACGCTGTCTCTTCGATTCGGTTTCCTGTGAGCTGCAGGGACAAAGGAACAGGTTCAGGTCAATCAAGAGCACCCAAATAACCAATTCAAGCATGGTGATTCATAACCTGCTATGAAGTGTCCTACCAATCCTATTGTTTTGTACTCAATGACGTCAATGTTAAGCTGAGGGAAGTAAACAAACTGAAATCTTACCCATTCTCTGCTTTCCTCTTTGCCGACTCGTTTTCTTTCAGAAGCTTCTGGTGTTCATCGTACGCAGTCACTAACCTGTGAGGGTTAAAAATAATACATGGTTGAGATTAAAATGACTCACTATGCAGAAATCGCTCTGCCATTTCCTGGTTGCAAGAATTCTAGTTCACCTAATTTCAGTTTGTGACAAAACAAGTATAGTGTAGACTAGGGGTTTCAAACTCATTCCATGATGGCCTAGTGTCTGCAGGTTTGTTTTTTCCCTTTCAATTAAGACCTAGACAACCAGGTGAAGGTAGTTCCTTACTAATTAGTGATTTTAATTCATCAATTAAGTACAAGGGAGGAGCGAAAACCCGCAGACACTGCCCTCCGTGGAATGAGTTTGACGCGTGGCGTAGAGAATCATTGCACTATCCAAAACCGCTGTGAAATATCTTTTCCATAACCAAAAATAACGTTTTCAGCTAGTGTACTAAACCGAAAGTAACACGACACAAAAACTTAACGGGAAGCATAGCAAGTGCAACAGATCTACCGCTTCTTAAACTTGCCTTCAATGAGAATGACAGATCTATAAATCACAGGTCAATGTGAATTTGGTTGGGTCGCCCAGAAAAGTGCATATTGTAGCTCCAAGTGGAAAGGGCAGTCTTTCAGACTAATTTGAACACTGGTCATGAAACATTCATTCATTGTATTTGAAAGTAGGTACTGCAGGTGAACTGACTTGTTGATGTCGCTGCCAAAGTCCTGGAGGAACTCAACCTTGCGCTGAGAGAAGGTGAGACGGGAGTCGAGGGGTAGCGGGCTGCTCAGGGCACGGTCGAAGCAGGCCAAGATGTCCGCTTCGTTCTGCTGCACGTCCCCACTGTACTCCAATTCCAGCAGGTTCAGATACAGTTTAGCACTGGCCTGGGAGAGGCGCACACACAAAGCAGATTAATGATGAACTCAAATGGTTTCTCCAAATCAAATTCCCTTCGGGCACCATGCGTCTCAATAACACATCTCAATATCAAGATCCTGTACCAATTGACTCCATTCCTCATCTAGTTTTGTGCTCTTACCTGGTCCTTGTCTATGGCGTCCAGCAGCACCTTGCGGGCCTTGGCGAGGCTTCTCTGCACCTTCAGCAGCTGCCGGGCCAGCTTCACGGCGTAGAACGACGTCTCACTGGTGTTCTTCCCCGCCGCAATCGCCTCCCTCAGCAGGGCCTCCGCCTCCTCCAGGTTGCCGTGGCGCCGCTCCAGGCTGACCCGCCGCAGACGCACCATAGCTAGGGCTGGTACCGTAGCCTCCAGAGCCTTCAGGATACGGCGCGCCTCCGCTATGTTCCCTGCAAGGAAACAAATGATAGAAACTCAGTTCCATTTCTGGGTTGAATGTTTCTAACTAGTTTTGTAGACAGAGGCTACCAATCCTTTTGAACATGTATTACGTGATTGGCTCAGCCTCATTTGAATGTACCTGTTTGTAAATCACTTCGGACAAGAGCATCTGCTAAAGGTCTAATGACATGTGAATGTGATGTCAAGAGGGATCTAGAAACACCACTCACCCTGTTGCTCCTCGAACGCAGCCCACAGCAGGTGAATGTTGGGCTTCTTGGTCAGGTGGATGGTACACGCCTTCTTGTACACATGTCTTACTCCATCAATGCTGTAGCCTTCTATATATTTTGCATACTTCAGAGAAGCAAGAGAGGAGGGTTGGAGGAATAGGGGGACGGGGTGGATGGAAAGAAGGTGGGGAGAGAAGGCGAGGAGGGGGTGGGGACGACAACATTTTAAACACCCATTTCCAGTTTACTCAACCAGTGAATTTCTTCATTGACAAGATCGTGTTTTTAGAAATGTTCTTTGTAAACCCATCAGCACCTTCATGGAACCAATAAGATAAGTTTCTGTAAGGTAGTGGGAGACGGAGAAGATGCAACGTAGTAGTTGGCAAATGCTGGAGTCAAATCTTGTGTGGCAAAGCTGGCCATCTCCTAATACAACAGATACAGTGAGTCACAGATCAACGATACACGCAAAGAAGAGATGTGCAGGACGATTTACTGTTGTCAGGAAGTGATGAAATCGTTGATAGGGGAAGTGCGGGGGGGTTCATTATTTTTGAGGTGTCAACGGTTAAGGGTTGGGTTACCTTTGTCCAGAAGTCCTCGTAAAGAGCACAGGCGATGAGGCAGCGTTCGAACAGAACGACCACACGTTCGGGAGTGCCGTTTTCGATCTCATAGTCCAGGTACTCCTTCCAATTGCTGAGCTGGGTCTTCTCCAGGGCTTTGACATGGAAGTAGGGGCGTTTTATCTACAGGGGGAGAGGAGAAACAGAGCAGTCAAAACGGTGCAAGGACAAAAAAATTACCACTTTGGACAATTAGGGATAGTTCACCCCAAAATCAACAGTTGTCCGATATTTTTATACATCCTATTCCATCTACTTTGTAGACATCTGGAGTCCTCAATCCCAAATAAACGGGAAAGAGTGGCACCATCCCATTCAATTTCAACCCAGCTTGACAAAGCCCACTTTAGAGGTATGTGAACTATTCCTTTTAGCAATATGAAATATAATTGGATGATATTCTGATCATTAAAAAGTGTCAGTACTCACCCCTTCCTCGAAGGCCCAGCGTTTGCTGACCTCCTGCTCGTTTTGGTTGAACACCTCCTGGCGTGACTCGATCACCTTGTGTCGCATGTTCTCAATCTCCGTCACTCTCTACACAGAACACAAGACACTCAATGTTAACCTTCTCACTTCACTTTAAAACAATCTCGTAACAATCTCATTCTCCACTGATGTGCAAACTGCATGTCCAGCTGCCAAGATTATTTACATCACCATGAGGCCGAGAGAGCCAGAGACTAGCAGGGGCCCTGCCTGTCGAAGGCGAGGGGGCCGACCCAGGGACCGAGGCCCGACCCGGGGCAGGGTATGTACCGTATGCACCCTGCCTGTAGGCCAGCCCTGGTGCTGGGGACTGGAAAGGACGAGGGGTCACTCGACTTGGCCTGCCGGCCCACGATCCATCCATTCCTGACCCACTTTAAGTCGAGTCCCTGACTGGATGAAGCCAACTTGAATCCCCCACGTACTCATTGGCTTGGCTGCTGACGGAAAGACACCTCTTCAAACCTGCACAGATTTGTGTTTCTCTCCAAGGATGATGATGAGGCGAGGGCCTCTTTCCTAACTCTCTGGCATGTTGTGGCATATCAACCCCTCCTCGAGGGTGAGGAGGTGGAGTCGTACCTTTGCAGGATCTGGAAGGTCTTCGGTGCCTGGCGGGAGCTCGTCGGCAGGTGTTGTTTCCTCTCCTTCCCCATTGGCTGCAACTGCTACGTTGGCTTTGGCTAGCTCCACTCTCAGTTGGACAAACTCCTCCTCTGACAGGAAGTGTTTGGGGTTGTTGTTCTGCACATGCTCTTTGAACCTGCGAAGAGACATTCAATACATCACAAAACTACCAGAAAAGTCCAAATCAAATCAAATTGTATTTGTCACATGCTTCTTAAACAGGAGTAGACGAACAGTGAAAGGTTTACTTACGGACTCTTACCAACAATGTAGATAGAAAAATATTAAAAATAACAAGGAATAAATACACAATGAGTAACGATAACTTGGTTATATACACACAGGGTACCAGTAGAGTCAATATGCAGGGGTAGGTCACTGAAGTAGATATATACATATAGGTAGAGGTAAAGTGACTAGGCAACAGGATACATAAACAGTAAAAGCAGAGTATGTGATGAGTCGAAATAGTTAGTGCATAAAGGGTCAATGCAGATAGTCTGGGTGAGTATTTGGATAACTATTCGGCATTCTTATGGCTTGGGGATAGAAGCGGTTCAGAATCCTGCCATGCGGTAACGGAGAGAACAGTCTATGACCTGGGTTGCTCGGGCTGAATTTTTTTTACAGCCTTCCTCTAACACCGCCTGGTATAGAGGTCCTGGATGGCAGGGAACTCTGCCTCAGTCGTGTACTGGGCCGTACGGACTACCCTCTGTAGCACCTTGCCATCGAAAGCTAAGCAGTTGCCATAGCATGCCCGAAAGTGAGTGTGGCTGACAAGTGTACAACTATTGCCAGTGTTAAGTATTTGATTTCTCTTAGCTACCCACTACTCGAGATGTTGACCATAACAGAAATAGAATGAATAGAACGGAAGTCCCCATTCAAGTCAATGATGGCATAATGGGTGGACTGGCAGCCATTTTGAGAGTACCATTGACAGAAAGTAAAAGCAGGTATACCCTTAAATCTAAGTCAGTACTTTCTGAGATCCTTGGGACCACCCTATCCATAACATTTTAAAATGTCAACTTCAATAGCGGGGATCACAAGGATGCAGAGTTTGCATAGACCCTTCAATCTGTGCTGTGACTGGTTGAGTCAACTCATCTGACGTTAAAACAAAAGTCCATGAGCCAGATCAGTTAGCATCATTATACATTTCCATGACAATCCAGCATCAGTAGAGAGCATCCCAAATGACCATGGAAATTATTGCATCAGAACACCAGGCAGCCGCGAGTTTACAAATTGAATTGCCAGGGTTAGTGTCTCCAAGCACTTTGTATTAATTCTATAACCCTCATGGATGATTTATCAAAACCCATTGTGAATGAGTTGACCCTCGTACCTCTGGAGGTGCTGTGAGTAGAGCTGGGTGGGGATGCCCAGGATGCGGTCGTAGATGGCCGTGACGTTAGCCAGTTTCTCCTGCTCCATCTCCCAGTTGATGTAGGCCTCCCATAGACGGTCAGAGCGGAAGTCTGTCCCTGCTGCCAACACAGCATGCTCATACGCACTGTGGGAAAGAACATAGACTACATGATTAACAATGTCCTATGACCTGAAAAGATCATGGAATAAATACAATGTCAAGACATGTCGTTCTGATTGTTGAAGTGTCACCATGCACAAAGCTTTTACAGGAGTGTGTGTTGAGGTGAGTGAGATTCAGTCTCTCACTTTTCAGTGACGACAAGGATCTTTACTCACGCTCTAATGCGTCCTGGTGTCTCTGGGTCTTCATGGTCAGCGTTGTCCTTGATGAAGGACATGTAGTGAAGCCACAGATCCACACTGAGGGGGATGGCCTGCACACCTCGCCGGTACACCTGGGGACAGGAGACAAAAGGACATTGGTGAATGAGACAGACTGAAAAGCCAATGACTGCCACAGCAAGGACCCAAAAAGTAGAGAGAACAAAGCAGACAGAACAAACTAACCCTGGCAAGTCCTTTCAGATCAACACAGAGGATAGGTGGAGACATCCATTTACACGATTGACAACTTCAGCCCATCTGCGGCAAAAGACATGCTCATTTCACACGTACCTCCTCTGCCACCTGCACATTGCCATGCTTCTTCTCAGTGTCAGCAAACTTCTTCCAGTAGCCGTAGCAGTAGGGGTAGTGCAGGAAAAACGCATCAAACGCCTTTCTCACAACACCGAGATGATTCTGAGGAAAACATATCAATTATAACTTGCTTCCTGCCAGACAATTTTTATCAATGGGACTTTAACCAAATCAAGCCACATGTTCATCGAACCACAGGCTCTCCAATGTTGTTCCGGGAGAGCTACTCTCCTGTTGCATCCATGCTATCTGCAATCCGTAGGGCGTCCCTACCACATCGAAGTTGAAAGGTGAAAGGGTTAGGTAAGGGTTAAAGTTAGGGTTTAGGGTAGGGACATCCCAAGGAGTCCTTGATAACACTGACTACACCAGCTGATTTTTAGAATCGGATGTGATGGATTAAGGTTGGAGAAGAAGAAAAACAGCAGCTCTCCAGGAACAGTGTTGGAGCCCTGATCTAAACCCTTTAATCAATCTGGTTTAGTCGCATTGAGATTTTAAAATGTATTTTTCAATACAGAAGACTATGAGAGCAGATTATACCTATTCACGATACAAGGGTCCACATAAAAATTCCAGGACTTCTCCACGCTCACCTCTTGCTCCACATATTGCAGCAGGTAGACCCAACCATTGAAGTCTTCAGGGTTCTCCTCACACCCTTTAGCCAGCTTCTCGTATTCAGCAGGGATGAGGGGCTCTGTGGGGACAGCTGGTTCCTCAGCTGGTACCTCAACAGGTTCCCCCTGCTCGGTCATCTCTTTGGATTCTTCCAGCTCCATGTTAGCTGGGCTTCCATCTTCTGCAACCATTGGTGGCTGGCCTTGGGCTGGATCTTGTTGCTGTTCTACAGCCTCCGACATCTTCTCACCCTGCATTAGAGACTCTGTGGCATCCTCTTGGTTGTTCTGTCCATCCTTGCTTTCTTCTTCTGACAAAGCTTCCATTTGGTTCTGTTGTTCTACCTGGGGAGAACAAAACTGATCACCTGAATCCTCCTCTTGGAAGAGCTTGGCACTCGCTAGCTGGAAGTGCTGCACTGCTTGTTCAACTGATCCCAGATCAGACTGCTGGTCCTGGTGCTGCTTGATTACCTCCGGTGATGACTGATCTGACTCTGAGTCAGTGTCGTGGATAACTGTGGTGAGGTTGTCAGGGGGAACCTGGTAGAAAGAGAAGTAGACAAATGGCACTGCTTGAAACAACAACCTTATTTAAAGTTGAAAGCATTGTGGTTTACTCAGACTGCAAGCAAAAAAACTTGACATTGGCTATGTGGTGTTAAGAGTAATGATGACAGGGAATTGTCTTTGTGATTACGCTCAGAGGCATTTCTCAATTTCCCAGAGCAAACCTGTATTTTCACCACTGACCTGGTCCATGGTCCATTCAGCAGGGTGCGTGAGGACAGGCAGGTCTGGGAGGAAGCCATCTCTGTTGCCCTCCATGGCTGGGGAGTCCCCACTCTCAGAGCTGTCTGTGTCCAACATCCCTGTCATGGGCTCGTCTGGGAGATGCAGGTTTGGAAAGGGACACAGGTTGCACATCAATCAACAACACAACATCAAAAAGGGTTGAGGGTAATTATTAGCTTTGGCTTACAGTAAAGTGTTTTAGAATCGGGAGTGGATCCAGACAATATTGACATAACTGGGTTATTGTGGGTTCTTTGGGCATATCTACTAATGCACGAAAAAAATCCTTATCAACCAAGGTTTGACATTCAATAAAATCTGTATGGCTGATACAAATGTGCCCACATATCCAGATATGGCTAAATAGGTAACGTTATACTAAATGTATTTATCATACGTACTCCAGATATTAACCTAAACCATTCAAATCAAACTCAACTGGGATTATTCAAATAACCTTGAGCCAAAGAATCCTCACTCTGACCGCATCTGTTGACTTGTTAAGAGATACACTGAGCAGTGAGTTGTATAGCATGCTAGCTAGCTGACTACAGGTGCGCATGCTGGTGATAGTAGCACGTTATGTATCTAGTTAATCAACATTTAATCCGGTCAATCAACTAGTTAGCTAGTTATTTCAGTAGCTATCTAGTTAGACCATTTTTTGCAATAGTTAGCTAGAGCTTTTGGTCATCATTCAAGAACGGCACACAGTTGTAAAATTGGTTTAGCAACCTACTGCAGTCAGCATTTAACTAGCTAGCTACATCATTGGTCAGTACACACTCAATGACGTTAGCTAGCTAGCGTAGTTAGATGTTTGAATTACCAAACTAGATACACACTCTGTAGGTATCCTCGAAAATAAAACTTTAGTAACGTTGCTGCGTGTTGTGATAAAGATTGTAACTAGGGAAAGGCGACCGTTTCATTCTAATCCCAAATAATGGTCTTAAAGTTGAGGCTTCACCCTTGCCTCGGTTTGGGCCTAGTTAGCTAGCTAGCCAGACCGCGCACGTCCACCATCTTCACGTCGTTACAGCAACCGAACTTGTAAATTCGCAAAAGTAAATACAACATTTGCGCAAAGAGGTTTGCGACAACTTACCAGTATCTTCCATGGAAATTAGATGAGACAAATGCGTATTTCAGATACTTCAAACTAATCTAACCAACAACATGTAGCCGCGTTTCTACTCTCATTCTCCAGCGACAACTTCGAGGAAAGGCACAGTAGACGCACATGCGTACTGTAGTGTCATGCGGGTGGGTCCACTACAACGTAACCAAGAATGGTATAAACTTGGTTCGAGCCCTGAATGCCGATTGGCTGAAAGCGGTGGTATATTTAAGCAATAAGGCCCGAGGAAGTGTGGTATATGGACAATATACCACTGCTAAGGGCTGTTTTTAAGCACAACGCAACGCGGAGTGCCTGGACACAGCCCTTAGCCTTGGTATATTGGCCACATACCACAAACCCCCGAGGTGCCTTATTGCTTAAATATACCATGGCTTACCAACATAATATATTGGTTACCGACATAATTCGAGCAGTAAAAATACATGTTTTGTTATACCCATGGTATACAGTCTGATATACCACAGCTGTCAGCCAATCAGCATTAGGGCTCGAACCACCAGTTTATTACAGACTGTATACCATAGGTATGACAAAACATGTATTTTTACTGCTCTATTTATGTTGGTAACCAGTTTATAATAGCAATAAGGCACCTTGGGGGTTTGTGGTATATGGCCAATATACCTTGGCTATAAAGGCTGTGTCCAGGCACTCCGCATTGCATTGTGTCGTGCATAAGAACAGCCTTTAGCCGTGGTATATTGGCCATATACCACACCCCCTCTGGCCTTATTTCTTAAATATATCCAGCTACTTGTGTGTCTGTCTGTAATGAATCCAACAACTGTAGCCAGTAGAGGCTGCAGTCACTGATTTACACAAAAGGTGAAAGTTACCATTGCCATTCAGAATAAGAGGATAGGAGAATAACATTCCTGTAAATAGTTTGACACTATTTTACATCATCATTTAGCACTGAATTTAACAATAAAGTGTAGAATAATGTAAATGTAGGCAACATATAAATCCATCAATAGCCTATGTGTGATTGGAAGCATTCTGTCTGGCTGCATCACCACCTGGTATGGCAGCTGCACCGCCCTCAAATGAATGGCTCTCCAGAGGGTGGTGCGGTCAGCCCAACGCATCACCAGGGCATGCTGCCTGCCTTCCAGGACATTTACAGCACTCAGTGTCAAAGGAAGGACAAGAAAAGCATCAAGGACCTCAGCCACCCGAGTCACGGTCTGTTCACTCTTCTACCACCTAGCAGACAGAGAAGGTACAGGTGCATCAAAGCCGGGACCGAAAGACTGAAAAACAGCTTCTATCTCCAGACCATCAGCCTGTTGAACAGCCATCACACAATCTCCTGTAGTAAGAGACAAAGATAGACTCCCTCACCCAAAACAGATACACAAGCTCTCTCACACACACACACACACACCTCATACACAAGCAGACCCCTGTACTCACATATGCAGTCATACACACGCATACGCCCATACTCAAAAACACACACACACAGACATTATAGAGACATTAAACACTGGACCGTTTCTTTATATTGTTCTTCACACTGTAAACCACTGTACATTTACAATATGTTTTTACAGTAAGAAAAATAGTACTAAAGCAAAATGACAGCATTAAGCTGGCATCTCTGGTGCCACTATAATGTGGTACATTTACAGTGAAAAGTTTTACTGTGTATACTGTATTTTTCACATACCTCATTCCAATATATTACATTTTTGTTACACTGTTTATACACATTGCATATTTAAATACTGGATTCTTGACATAGCTTACTGTAATATATACATATATCTGCTGCTGTACATAGCATTCTTAGTATATATTTTTGGTGTATATATACATGTATATATGCAAGGATATTGTTTGTGGACTTTAGCTGTAGAGAGGGTCATCGGCTGCCATCTTCTCTCCATCGAGGTCCTGCACAACTCCAGGACAAGGAAGCGTGCAGGAAAGATCACTGCCGGCCCATCCCACACCAGTCACCCCCTCCTCCAAAAATTCCCCTCTGGCAGGCGGTTCAGGTCACTCATGACCAAAACCTTCCGCCACCTGAAAAGTTTCTTCCCCCGGGCTATACTTCAATTGCACGCTGTTAATCTCTCTGCATTTAGATATATTCATACCACAGGAGGTTGGTGGCACCTTAATTGGGGGGGGATGGGCTCATGGTAATGGCCATCCTCCCCTCAGCAGCCTCCACTGTTTCATACTGATACTGTAAATTTGTGCATCCACTATATATCAACTGTATACCCACTGTATATTTGTATATCTGCTAATTCTTATAGCACTATGCTCACTATAGCTAGTTGTTTATAATGTATGTAAACTTTGTTTAACCTCCGCTGTCTGTATTCTGTCTCTTAATCTATCACTAGCAGCACCATATCACTAAGTACAATTTTGAGTATGTGTGTGTGAATGTACTTGGAGAATAAAATGGATTCTGACTCTGATCATGATTTCCAAAAAATTCTTAAGGCTTTATGAACCAAATACTAAATGTATCTCATATCCACAAGTTGTCTGTTTGTACTGTAATGTTAAGAAAATTCTAATTCACAGGAGGCTGGTGAGGGGAGGATGGCTAATAATGGCTGGAATGGAGTGAACGGAATCGTTTTAAATACATGGAACCATGTGTTTAATGTGCTTGACACCATTCCATTCCTGCCATTACTAGGAGCCCATCCTCCCAATTAAGGTGCCACCAGCCGCCCATGATATATATGGCATACTATTGTGCTTATTGTTGCCTTATTATTGATGCCGTTGCTGTTGCAAAAGGAAGAGCTCAAATACAGCATTTAAAAACAAGTTTACAGATGGAAAAATTACCTGCATTCTCTCAATCTAGGCATTGCAAATTCTCACGTTACAGCCAATGAACAATCACGACGTCATATAATGAGCCGACGATGAAAATGACGTAAACAATAGGGAGATCAGTTTCTCGATGTATAAAACACAGAAACAGAGAATCACAAGACAAATTTAAAAACGTGTTGTTTTCTATCATTAAACACGAGATATTCCTTGATAATACCAAAGAAACTACAGCATTTTTTAAATTTAGTTTCGAGACAGACAAAACGCGGAGCGACACAGAGCTGAAATGGCGTCCATTTCAACTATCATATGATCGGTTTGCTGCTGAGTCTCTCCGTGTGCGCATGCCAAATGGCGTAGTGCATCTGTGCATGAGCAATCGAGAGGAAGTGGCGGGTGATCTGGGTCCGCACCTTTTCCGGTAACACAGCACTGCCAACGCTGTAACTGAACGACTGTAGAGAGGTAGATAGGCAAGAGCAGGGATAACTAACCTGGGGGACCGGGGGGTTGCCGCAGTTGCAGGTACCTATCACATTTTCCAACGTGGCTCTTTTTGTGAAAGCTTTTGATTTATATTACGCGCTATTTTCAGACTAGAATAATGCGCTTTAGACAGAACGGTAGCCGATTAAAGTTGTGCTCTGTCTGTCTGACACCCCTCCCTTTTCTGAAGCGCTCCGCTCCTGTGTTATAGGGAGAGAGGAAGAGCTGAAAGTCGGAGGAATCAATGACCTTTTGAGCATTCTAGACCTGGATGTCCTGGCGAAGATACGACCGGGGGTGATCTTATCTGTCTCTGTTACAATGAACTACTGAATAGAATCGTTCTTTTGAATCCGCCGATTGGAATAAGGGCAAGTGGACAGCCGGCAGACAAGGAGGAAGTCGGATTTACCAAGGGCTTTTGAGAGGGCCTGATTTCATAAACGCAACTATTAGGCTGTATATATTTTTGTATTTCTCTCTCTACATTATTAAAAAGGTAGGCCTTACGCACCGGGAACTGAAATTGGGATTTAAAGATGACGGTGCGCTAATCATTTTAATCAAAGAGAAAGTGTTTGAATCGGAGTGTTGTAGATTATGAAAATATTTCCCCACCCTCTCCCGTGCACTGAGACGCCCAATTTTCGAGCACTTCAATTTCCCTTTGAATCATCTCGAATAGGCTAGCACCCAGCTATGTTTGACAGCTGTTAGTGTAACGGGATATTTGTATCTTTCAGTGGATCATTTTCCATAGATTGACCGTCGTTCTAGACACAAGTGAAACGTTATCTGGAACTAACTTTTGTAACTGCTACCTTAATTTATATTTGTTAATCCACCACTGATAGACTGTCACGTGGATTTATGCTGTCGGGCAACCTGCTACAGCATTAGAAACAAAAATCTGTTTTATTTTTAAGAACCATTGCTGCTCTCTTGAAATCATAGGGAAGTAATTTACTTTTTTTCCCCCAAGGAAGTAATATTTATGCTCAGCCTACAAGATGGGGAAAATGCTCTCGAAGATCTTTGGCAACAAGGAGATGAGGATATTGATGCTTGGACTTGATGCTGCTGGCAAGACCACCATCCTCTACAAACTGAAGCTGGGCCAGTCTGTCACCACCATCCCAACAGTCGGCTTCAACGTCGAGACAGTCACCTACAAGAACGTGAAGTTCAACGTGTGGGACGTGGGGGGCCAGGACAAGATCCGGCCGCTGTGGAGGCACTACTACACTGGCACTCAGGGCCTCATCTTTGTGGTGGACTGCGCCGACAGGGACCGGATAGACGAGGCCCGCCAGGAGCTCCACCGGATCATCAATGACCGGGAGATGCGGGATGCCATCATCCTGATCTTTGCCAATAAGCAGGACCTGCCTGACGCCATGAAGCCCCACGAGATCCAGGAGAAGCTGGGCCTGACCCGGATCAGAGATAGGAATTGGTACGTTCAGCCCTCGTGTGCTTCCACCGGTGATGGACTATACGAGGGTCTCACCTGGCTCACCTCAAATTACAAATCTTAATGTTCATCACTTCTATGCTCAGCCTGAACTGTTTAGTTACAATAACAAGCAAAAAAGCAAAAAGAGAAGAAGTGAAATGAACAACAGATGGGAAAAAAATGACAACCTGAGGCAATGAATGAATAACATGACTTCTCAGATGAGTAGGCCTATATAAAAGAGAAGTTTGATTATAATCCTCCATTATTTTTTTTTTGATAATGGTGAATGTTGCCCCTATAACCCATGTTTTTTATAAACAAAATGCAATTATTTTTGGCTGGCTTTTCTTTCTTTTTTTTGTTCACTTTGACTCTAGTATACTGAACTCACAGTCTAATCACTCAATAATTCACAAAATATTATTTTCAGAAGCTCTGAAAGATGCAGATTAAATGTTTTTTTTCTCTTGTATGATGTATTTCTGCGATGGCAGGGTTCAGGGTTAGGGTGTGCTATTTTTTGTCCCTCAGTTATAGATACATTACCGACAGCCTTCAGTTTTCATACAGTATTCTCATGACCCAATTTCCACCCAAAGGATGGGAAAGGCCAATGCCCCTGTGTGGACGTTACCCGCTCATATCTGCGCCGGAAACCAAGGGACAGATTCAGCATATCAGTTCTCATGGTTCCAAACTGCCACCATGGTTTTTAAAGAGTTAAGAATATGTATTACAGACATGTAAGGACCTCATGAAGAAGTACTGTTTTCACTTTTGATTGATTGTACAAAATGGTTGAGATGATTGAGGAAAATGTGTTTAGTACTTAATTCCTTAAACAGTGATTCCATCCCATGTTTGCTAGGGAGGTTTTCTGAGAAGACACCATGGACACTGCGACATGGATGGATATCATTGTATTTTTGTTCTGTTTCGGGTCAGAATCTGTTACCACTGATCTCTTTTTGCCTCTAATCTTCTAAGAGCTTCCATTTCCAGTTGAGTATTTGTAGTTCCGGCTGCCTTTTGGGAAGCCCTGAGTTACAAGTGCACCAACAGAAAGACAGACAGTGTGGTGGAAAGCACCCTCATAGCTAAGTCTTCACTAGGGGTGGGAATGACTACCCTATCCACAAGGGGGTGGAGGGAAACACAATACTATAGGGCCCCTTGACTAAAAGTGCACACTGACTCTTTCTGACTGACTCTTGGGCCCAAGTAAGCAAGTGTTTACTTTTCAGTCCAACACCACTTCCATGGTGCTCTGCTCTCCAGAAAATGGGGCCTCCTGCTCAGTTTGTTTAATCCATTCACATCAGTTGTACAGCTCTTCATGCAGTCAGACAAGACTACATGTTCTGTTCATAAGTTATAGATATGAAAATGCTTTGTTTAATTATTTTTGTTCCATTTGCTATGCTGATGAAATAATAAAAATATGTATCCAGATCAACATGGAAGTGGAGCTTTTTCAATATGAACCCTGCAACATTTCACATTATCACTGAGCGTGTACTTGCCTAAAGGATTTAAAATGTCACGAAAGAGGAAGTGAAATTTGGCTGTTTATAAGAGTTAGAAGGGGGGGAAAAGTTGATGTGTGAACTGTGAAGTCAGTTTAGTGTGTGCTCGTGAGTCACCGGCTGTGAATAAGTGATGATAAGATCTCTGGTTTCGGGGTAGTGATTGGTAGGTAGCTTAGGTCCAACTTTCCAGGCCTACCTCAAGACTGTATTTCTTAGTCCATCATTAGAATACTGTACTAGGAGTCTCTGCTGTATTCAACCCAAAGTGCTTTTTGGACATTTAGGGACGTGTTCTTTTGTGAATTTGTACGGGATTCTGTTTTGGAACTCTGTTTCTTCATCCTTAGTCAAACTTGAAGTTTTAATCAAAGTGAGTCCTAAAGTTGGTGTTGGTTTGAGAACATAGGAGACTGCTGGAAGATTGATATATTGATCCCCACCACTTAGGCGATTCCCTTCAAATGGCCACAGTTGAAAGACATCGACTATGAAACTGACTGACACTTGTGTACATAGCGAATAGATAATCTGATTGATGTGGGTCATTCAAACTAGGCTTTGTCCTCAAGAACAAACAACTCTGTGTGTTTGAGTATGTACGTTGACCTGTATAACTATATAGATCCACAGATTTAAATAATACATAAGGCAAGGGGGGGAGTCAGTCAAATTTTATCATTCTCATAGTTGCTCAAAGTAAATTACTGTATTGGCAAATCTGTTGGCAAGTGTACTGTAATGCATTTCAGTTCACACCAATGAGAACTTGCTTGGCGACTGGGCTGGAGAGTGATGTCATCCTTCATGCTTGTGTGACCTGTATAGGGAATAGGGTGTCAACCACACAAAAGGCCCCAACCAGCCTGGCTGGCAGCTCGCCCTGATCTAGTATCAGTTATTCTTATTCTTATTGTGTTACTTTTTATTATTACTTTATGTTTTAGTCTACTTGGTAAATATTTTCTTCTTCTTGAACTGCACAGTTCGTTAAGGGCTTGTAGTAAGTAAGCATTTCACAAAGTCTACACTTGTATTCGGCTCATGTGGCAAATAAAGTTTGATTTGATTTGAGTTTACCTGCTCCTTAACCTTAACCATTAGAGTGGGGGACTGCAAAACTGATCTTAGATCAGTGTGTATGGGCAAGTTAATCTTTTGACAGATGGAGAGGCAGGGTGAATTATTGGTGTGACATCAGCGACTGAAATCAGAAAATGCTAGAAGAAGACAGAGGGAAGATCTCAATTGCATATTCCTCGTGTCGGCTCTCCTCGTCTCCATCTGAAAACCCATTGGACGAGAAAGCCAGAGGTCCCCCTCTCTGACGACCTACTCCAATGGGTTTTGAGAATGAGACGAGGAGTATGAAATTGCGATTCTCCCATGCACGTCAGTGTGATTGTTGTTTGGGGTGTGGCCCGGCCGTCCACGAATGCTAAGACAGCCAGCCAGCCAAGTGTGACGCTTCACTTTTGCTTTTAGATGAGGTTCAGTGTGACCTTTCTGATAAAGAAAAAAACAAGGAGCGGTTTAGGGTATTGGATATATTTGTAGTATTCTACTCTACAGTTTGTGGCAGTTTGTATTACCCACTCAAATTAATCAGGCAGCAAGTGCCCACCCTTGAGTCTGTGAAGGAATGTCAGTCCTGCTCTTGTCTCTCACTCCCTTCCCTGATTAAATGGAGGCATGGCTGCAGTGTTTGCTGTGTTGTTTGTTCTGCGTCTGTTGGTTTGGAGTTTGACCTGGGTGTCGCTGTGTTGAAAGGATTGAGTGACTCAGGTTGTCTCGACCAAGGACGTGTAGTTCAAGTCCACACCAGGGAGATCAAATGCAGCCACCTGCTGTCTCGTCCAAATCAACCTGCTTTCACCGCTGATGCTTTTGCAACTGTCTGTAAGCTTAACTACATTGTAGAAAGACAAAAGTAAAACTTCCCCCTGCTGTCCCTCTCTCGCTAGCTGAATGGCGAATGTTTGAATAAGCAGCGTCTCCATTTGTCCGGTATGCACACAAGAGATCCCAGAATACACGGTGAGGGGAGTTGAACTCTGGCTGCGTCACAGTCGACTGTTGTGGCTTATACTCTCCTTGTATCCTCTCCTTCTCTACCATCTTTCATCTTCAATTATCTGACAACATATGAGATGCGAAAGCACCGTGTTGGTATTTGCTTTTACCAGTCCACTTCTCTCCAAATTAGTTCAGACGAAAGAGAGGACCCAAGGACAGGAAGCCATTTTAGACTGTTGAGGCTCAGCCCTATAGTGTTTGATTTAGAGAGGCTCAGAAGCACACGTGTCAGAGGCTTTTCTACAGCTGTCACTGCACTCTGTGCCGGATGTACAATAGACAATAGCTAACATCCTCTGCTGTCTGTCTCACCTGTGGCTACATGTTAAAGAGTTTGTGTTCTGCAGTGTTCAGTAAAGCTTCTGAACTTTATCATGAAGGTCTGTCTGAAAGACTTCTTTTTAAAGTTAGTAGACACATGTAGGTCTGCAATACACACACATTGAAGTTGTATTCCCTGCTTTTCTGGTTCTAATATTTTTACATCAAGATTAGGGGAACTAGTTTTGAATTACTCACTTTCCTCTCATTTCTTGAGTGACTCAGAAGGGTTTAGAATTGAAAGTTATTTGAGGCACGTATAGTTAGTATGATTCATGGAAACGCAAAGAGAACCTGCTTGGGTTTTGCTGGGTGGATTTAGCCTTCAGCCGGACCATTGTCTGCTGCAGGGTGGAGGTGGACCGATCTATTGTGTTCGTTTTGGAGGCGTGAACTAAACCAAAAATGTTTAATGAACCTTGTTGCCAGTTCCCTGTAATTTAGTTTACTCAGGCGTCCCTCCCTGCTTTTAATCTTATTAATGCTGTTTTGAACCACACACATAAACAACAATTCTTTCTTGAACAAAACATGACTATTTATAAACACCACAACCAAATGCAATGCTACTTTGGTTATTAATGGACTGTACATTTACAATCACACAATATTGGTAAAGGGGATGTTTGTTGTGTTCACTGGGGTGACTAATAAAAGTGTTAATGATGTTCATCACATGACAGCTTCATTCAAGCCTACCTATGAAACAGCTATACACACACACACACATTAACCCAACTCCAACACTAACATCAACATAGCATCAGTTGTTACAAGACACACCTTATTTTTTATTTTATTTGTGTATTTATATATTTATTTTTTTACCCCTTTTTCTCCCCAATTTCATGGTATCCAACTGGTAGTTGGTCTTGTCTCATCGCTGCAACTCCCGTATGGACTCAGGAGAGGCAAAGGTCGAGAGCCGTGCGTCCTCCGAAACACAACCCAACCAAGCCACACTGCTTCTTGACACAATTCCCACTTAACCTGGAAGCCAGCCTCACCAATGTGTCGGAGGAAACACAGTCCACATGGCAACCGTGTCAGTGTGCACTGCGCCCGGCCCACCACAGGAGGCACTAGTGTGCGATGGGACAAGGACATACCAGCCGGCCAAACCCTCCCCTAACCCGGATGACGCTGGGCCAATTGTGCGCCGCACCATGGGTCTCCAGGTCACGGCCGGCTGCAACAGAGCCTGGACTCAAACCCAGAATCTCTAGTGGCACAGCTAGCACTAAAATGCAGTGCCTTAGACCGCTGTGCGTCTCTGGAGGCCACAAGACACACCGCTACGGAATTCTGGTTAATACAAAATATTTTATTTTCTGAATCTCTAACCCCCCTTCAAGGTTGTATTTGTATACCTCTAGTTTGTGTCTTTGTATAGAATAAGGAACTGGCATGCTGAACTCAGTGAAAGGATAACTGTTTTCAGTGTTGGGTCCTTGAATCTAGTCTTTTATTAGATCCCCATTAGCTGTTCCAAAAGTAGCAGCTACTCTTCCTGGGGTCCAGACAACATGACATAATACCAAACATTAATAGACCAGAACAGCTCAAGGACCGAACTACATAAAGTTAAAACGTCACACATAGCTTACATATCAGTACATAAACTCACACTATCTAGGTCAAATAGGGGTGAGGTGTTGTGCCATGAGGTGTTGCTTTATCAGTTTTTTAAAAACAAGGTATTCTGTTCACAAGCAATCTGAGATAGAAGGGAGTTCTATGCAATCATAGCTCTGTATAATACTGTACATTTTCTAGATTTTTTTCTGGATTTGGGGACTGAAATGACCCCTGGTGGTGTGTGTGTGTGAGGGGGGGGGAGCTGTGTGTAAGATGACTATGCAAACAATTTTGAATTTTCAACACGTTTCTTATAAAAAGAAGTGATGGAGTCAGTCTCTGCTCTACTTTTAGCCAAAAGAGACTGGCATGCATAGTATTGATATTTGCCCTCTGATTACAGTGAAGAGCAAGTCGTTCTGTTCTGGGCCAGCTGCAGTTTTTCTAGGTCCTTCTTTGCAGCACCTAACCATATGACTGGGCAATAATCAAGATCATAAACTATAGCCTGCAGGACTTGCTTTGTCTTTACAACCATTGAATCAATATGGTTTTGACCATGACAGTTTACAAACCAAGGTAACACCAAGTAATTTAGTCTCATTAACTTGCTCAATAGCAACATTATTCATTATCAGATTCAGCTGAGGTCTAGAACTTAGAGGATGATTTGCACGGTATCAAATAAAATGTCCTTAGTTTTAGAGGTTCAGGACTGGTTTATTACTGGCCACCCATTCTAAAACTGACTGCAACTCTTTGTTTAGTGTGGCAGTGATTTTAATAGCTGTGGTTGCTGACGCGTAAAGGGTTGAATACTCAGCATACATAGACACACAGGCTTTGTTTTAATGCCAGTGGCAGGTCATTAGTAAAAATAGAAAAGAGTAGATGGTCACGAGAGCTGCCCTGTGGTATACCACAATTTACATGTTTAGCATTAAAGAAGCTTACATTATTAAAGAAAACCCTCTGTGTTCTATTATACTGAACAAAAATATAAACGCAAAATGTACAGTGTTAGTCCCATGTTTCATGAGCTGAAATAAAAGATTCCAAAAATCTTTCATATGCAAAAAAAGCTTATTTCTCTCAAATGTTGTGCACAAATTTGTTTATTTGTTAGTGAGCATTTCTCATTTGCCAAAATAATCCATCCACCTGACAGGTGTGGCATATCAAGAAGCTGATTAAACAGCATGATCATTACACAGGTGCACCTTGTACTGGGGACAATAAAAGGACACTAAAATGTAGTTGTCACACAATGCCACAGATGTCTCAGTTTTGAGGGAGCGTGCAGTTGACTTGCTGACTGCAGGAATGTCTCCAGAACTGTTGCTAGAGAATTGAATGTTAATTTCTCTATCATAAGCCACATCTAATGTTGTTTTAGAGACCATGCCAGACCAGGACCTCAACATCCTGCTTCTTCACCTGCTGGATTGTCTGAGACCAGCCACCTGGACAGCTGATGAAATTGTGGATTTGCACAACCAAAGAATTTCTGCACAAACTGTCAAAGACCGTCTCAGGGAAGCTCATCTGCGTGCTCGTCATCCTCACCATGGTCTTGACCTGATTGCAGTTCGGCATCGTAACCGACTTCAGTGGGCAAATGCTCACCTATGATGGCCACTGGCACGCTGGAGATCCCGGCCTCATGTCTCAAGGATCTGTACACAATTCCTGGAAGCTGAAAATGTCCCAGTTCTTCCATGGCCTGCATACTCAACAGACATGTCACCCACTGAGCATGTTTGATTGCTCTGGATCGACATGGACATCAGCGTGTTCCAGTTTCCGCCAACACCCAGCAACTTCGCACAGCCATTGATAAGGAGTGGGACAACATTCCACAGGCCACAATCAACAGACTGATCAACTCTCTGCGAAGGAGATGTGTCACGCTGCATGATGCAAATGGTGGTCACACCATATTCTGACTGGTTTTCTGATCCACAGCCCTACCTTATTTTTCAAGGTATCTGTGACCAACAGATGCATATCTGTATTCCCATTCATGTGAAATCCATAGATTAGGGCCTAATGAATTTAATTAAATTGACTAATTTCCTTAGATGAACTGTAACTCAGTAAAATCTTTGAAATTGTTGCATGTTGTGATTATATTTTTGTTCAGTGTAGATGGCTCTGAATCCACGATATGGAAAAGGTTGAAAAGCCGTTTTCAACAATCGGTTTTGCTCAATAATATCAAAGGCTGCACTAAAATCTAACAGTATAGCTTCCACAATCTTATTATTATAAATGGATTTAGAACAATCATCAATCATTTGTGACAGTGTAGTACATGCTGAGTGCACTTCCATATAAGCATGCTGAAAGTCTTTTATTCATTTGTTTACAGAGAAATAGCATTGTACTGTATCTGGTCAAACACAATTTTTTCCCAAAAGTGTGCTAAGAGTCTGCAGCAAGCTGATTGGTTGGCTGTTAGAACCATTAAAGGGTGCTTTACCATTCTTGGGTAGCGGAATGACTTTGGCTTCCCTCCAGGTCTGAGGACAAAATGTTTTCTCCAGACTCAGATCAAATATGACAAATAGGAGTGACAATTTAGTCTGCTACCATCTTCAGTAGCTTTCCATCTAAGTTTGTCAAAACCAATACCAGTTGGTTTCTCATTATTGATGGACAACAATAATTATTCCACCTCGCCCACACTAACTTTACAGAATTCCAAATGACAATGCATTGCTTTAATTGTTAGGTATTTTATGCATGAAAATGATGGCTCACAATTTGTTGTTGGGATTTCATGCCTATGTTTGCCTACTTTGCTAATGAAATAGTCATTAAAGTAATTGGCAACATCAAAAGGATTTGTGATAAATGAGCCATCTGATTCAATGAAAGATGTAGATGAATTAGCCTTTCTGCCCATAATTTTATTTAAAGTATACTTTGTCATTTATCTTGGTTTCATAACACAATTTATTTTGTTCAGTTTAGTCACATAATGTCTCAATTTACAGTAAGTTTGCCAATCAGATGTGCAGCCAGACTTATTCACCACTCCGTTTGCCTTGTTCCACCATACAGCTTTTCAATTCCACATCAATACACAGGTCCTTAACAGTTCTAACAGTTAGTTTCTTAATAGGTTCATGCTTATTAATAACTGGAAGAAACAATTTAATAAATACATCAAGTGCAGCATCTAGATGCTCCTCATTACACACATCAGACCAACAAATATTTTTTGCATTTTCAACATAGGAATCAGTACAAAACTTTTGTATGATCTCTTGTACACTATTTTAGGCCCAGCCTTTGGAACTAAGCCCTCTCACTCCTCCCACTCATAGTGGAATTAACTGTAAGCAATGTCCTCATGCTTTCTGGCAGCTTTCATTGCTAGGATAATAAGCTTCCGGTTACTGGATACTAAGTAGTCCTCGTTAAGGAAGATGTTGGTTCCTCTACAAGTTATTGGCACTTTCCAGAACAGCCATATTTTCCTTTACCCTTAAACCTAAGGAACTTGGTCACTATCGGCCTGGGTCTGTCACCTGGGCTGGTTACAGGTTTTCCAGACCTGTGAGCATGGCTCAACCTCAATCTTCTTATGATCCATCTGCAGCTTTTCAGTGATCTTTTTTTTTTACCTTCTCTTTAGATCCGGCTCAGTTCTCGAAAACTGGTATGTCATCCACAACGATGTTATTCCTCATGGCTTTCAGCTTTCAGGAAACCTTGCTAGCTTGGCAGCTAGGCTAGCTGCTATGCCAAGCAGCTCTTCAGACTTTTGTTTGCAGGATCCCTGGACAAATATTAGTGGTCCCAGCAACTGATGGTAACCGCGTCACGGGATCAAAATTCTAAAGGTAGCTAGTAACCAAACTTTTTAAATAGAACACTTTTTCAGAGACGTTGAAAACTTTCAAAACAACAAACCGTGCAATGAGAAGATAGTTAAGGATCATATCACCCCCACCTTACCTGACACCCTAGACCCTCTTCAACTTGCATACCGCTCCAATAGATCCACAGACGATGCAATATCCATCGCACTCCACACTGCCCTATCCGATCTGGACAAGAGGAATACCTATGTCAGAATGCTGTTCATTGACAACAGCTCAGCCTTCAACACCATAGTACCCTCCAAGCTTATCATTAAGCTTGGGGCCCTGGGTCTGAACTCAGCCCTGTGAAACTGGGTCCTGGACTTCCTGACAGGACGCCCCCAGGTGGTGAAGGTAGGAAACAACACCTCCACAATGCTGATCCTCAATACAGGGGCCCCACAAGGGTGCGTGTTCAGCCCCCTCCTGTACTCCCTGTTCACCGATGGCTGCATGGCCACGCACACCTCCAACTCAATCATCAAGTTTGCAGAAGACACCACAGTAGTAGGCCTGATTTACCAGCCGTGTAAAGTACTTAAGTAAAAATACTTTAGAGTACTTAAGTCTTTTTTGGGGGGTATCTGTACTTTACTTTACTATTTATATTTTTGACAACTTTTCCTTTAACGTCACTACATTCCTCAAGAAAATAATGTACTTTTTACTATACATTTTCCCTGACACTCAAAAGTACTCATTACATTTTGAATGCTTAGAAGGACAGGAAAATTGTCTAATTCACGAAAATCTCTGGTCATCCCTACTGCATCTGATCTGGCGGACTCACTAAACAAAAATGCTTTGTTTGTAAATTATGTGTTGGAGTGTGCCACTGGCTGTCCATAAACTTAGAAAACAAGAAAATCGTGCTGTCTGGTTTGCTAATATAAGGAATTTGAAATGATTTATACTTTTACTTTGGATACTTAAATATATTTTATAACCAAATACTTTTGGACTTTTACTCAAGTAGGATTTTCACTTTTACTTTAGTCATTTTCTATTCAGGTATCTTTACTTTTACTCAAGTATGACAATTGGATACTTTTCCCACCACAGCTGATTACCAACAATGAAGACAGAATACAGGGTAATGGCCCTGGCAGAGTGGTGCCGGGAAAATAACCTCTCTCTCAACATCAACAAAATGAAGGAGCTGATTGTGGAATTCATGAGATAGCAGAGGGAGCACGCCCCCATCCACATCGACGGGACCACAGTGGAGAAGGTGAAAAGCTTCACAATTTTCGGCGTACACACAGTGGGGAGAACAAGTATTTGACACACTGCAGATTTTGCAGGTTTTCCTACTTACAAAGCATGTAGAGGTCTGTAATTTGTATCATAGGTACACTTCAACTGTGAGAGACGGAATCTAAAACAAAAATCCAGAAAATCACACTGTATGATTTCTAAGTAATTAATTTGCATTTTATTGCATGACATAAGTATTTGATCACCTACCAACCAGTAAGATTTCCGGCTCTCACAGACCTGTTAGTTTTTCTTTAAGAAGCTCTCCTGTTCTCCACTCATTACCTGTATTAACTGCACCTGTTTGAACTCGTTACCTGTATAAAAGACACCTGTCTACACACTCAATCAAACAGACTCCAACCTCTCCACAATGGCCAAGACCAGAGAGCTGTGTAAGGACATGAGGGAAAATTGTAGACCTGCACAAGGCTGGGATGGGCTACAGGACAATAGGCAAACAGCTTGGTGAGAAGGCAATAACTGTTGGTGCAATTATTAGAAAATGGAAGAAGTTCAAGATGACGGTCAATCACCCTCGGTCTGGGGCTCCATGCAAGATCTCACCTCGTGGGGTATCAATGATCATGAGGAAGGTGAGGGATCAGCCCAGAACTACACGGCAGGACCTGGTCAATGACATGAAAAGAGCTGGGACCACAGTCTCAAAGAAAACCATTAGTAACACACTACGCCATCATGGATTAAAATCCTGCAGCGCACGCAAGGTCCCCCTGCTCAAGCCAGCACATGTCCAGGCCCGTCTGAAGTTTGCCAATGACCATCTGGATGATCCAGAGGAGGAATGGGAGAAGGTCATGTGGTCTGATGAGACAAAAATAGAGCTTTTTGGTCTAAAATCCACTCGCCATGTTTGGAGGAAGAAGAAGGATTCGTACAACCCCAAGAACACCATCGCCGCCGTGAAGCATGGAGGTGGAAACATCATTCCTTTGGGATGCTTTTCTGCAAAGGGGACAGGACGACTGCACCGTATTAAGAGGAGGATGGATGGGGCCATGTATTGCGAGATCTTGGCCAACAACCTCCTTCCCTCAGTAAGAGCATTGAAGATGGGTCGTGGCTGGGTCTTCCAGCATGACAACAACCCAAAACACACAGCCAGGGCAACTAAGGAGTGGCTCCGTAAGAAGCATCTCAAGGTCCTGGAGTGGCCTAGCCAGTCTCCAGACCTGAACCCAATAGAAAATCTTTGGAGGGAGCTGAAAGTCCGTATTGCCCAGGACAGCCCCGAAACGTGAAGGTTCTGGAGAAGGTCTGTATGGAGGAGTGGGACAAAATCCCTGTTGCAGTGTGTGCAAACCTGGTGAAGAACTACAGGAAATGTATTATCTCTGTAATTGCAAACAAAGGTTTCTGTACCAAATATTAACTTCTTCGAGATAGGGGGCGCTCTTTTAATTTTTGGATAAAAAACGTTCCCGTTTTAAACAAGATATTTTGTCACGAAAAGATGCTCGACTATGCATGTAATTGACAACTTTGGAAAGAAAAAACTCTGACGTTTCCAAAACTGCAAAGATATTATCTGTGAGTGCCTCAGAACTAATGCTACAGGCGAAACCAAGATTAAATTTCATTCAGGAAATGCCCCAGATTCTGAAGGCGCTGTGTTCCAATGTCTTCTTATATGGCTGTGAATGCGCAAGGAATGAGCCTGTCTACACAAATAATCTTTTTGTAAAAACTGAACATTTGCTATCTAACTGAGAGTCTCTTCATTGAAAACGTCTGAAGTTCTTCAAAGGTAAATTATTTTATTTGAATACTTTTCTTGTTTTTGTGAAAATGTTGCATGCTGAATGCCAGGCTTAATGCTATGCTAGGCTATCAATACTGTTACACAAATGCTTGTTTAGCTATGGTTCAAAAGCATATTTTGAACATCTGAGATGACAGTGTTGTTAACAAAAGGCTAAGCTTGAGAGCTAATATATTTATTTCATTTCATTTGCAATTTTCATGAATAGTTAACGTTGCGTTATGCTAATGAGCTTGCCGAGAGAATTACACTCCTGGATACAGGTTTTTTTCATAGCCAAACGTGATGAACAAAACGGTGCGATTTGTCCTACACAAATAATCTTTTTGTAAAAACTGAACATTTGCTATCTAACTGAGAGTCTCCTCATTGAAAACATCTGAAGTTCTTCAAAGGTAAATGATTTTATTTGAATGCTTTTCTTGTTTTTGTGAAAATGTTGCATGCTGAATGCTAGGCTAAATGCTATGCTAGGCTATCAATACTCTTACACAAATGATTGTTTAGCTATGGTTCAAAAGCATATTTTGAAAATCTGAGATGACAGTGTTGTTAACAAAAGGCTAAGCTTGAGAGCAAATATATTTATTTCATTTCATTTGCGATTTTCATGAATAGTTAACGTTGCGTTATGGTAATGAGCTTGAGGCTGTATTCACGATCCCGGATCCGGGATGGCTAGAATCAAGAGGTTAAGTTATGCTTTTCTGATGTATCAAATACTTATGTCATGCAATAAAATGCAAATGAATTACTTAAAAATCATACGATGTGATTTTCTGGATTTTTGTTTTAGATTCCGCCTCTCACAGTTGAAGTGTACCTATGATAAAAATTACAGACCTCTACATGCTTTGTAAGTAGAAAAACCTGCAAAATCGGCAGTGTTTCAAATACTTCTCCCCACTGTATCACTGACAGTCTGAAATGGTCCACCCACACAGACAATGTGGTGTAGAAGGCCCAACAGCACCTTCTCAACCTCAGGAGGCTGAATCAATTTGGCTTGGCCCCTAAGACCCTCACAAACTTTTACATGCACCATTGAGAGCATCCTGTCCGACTGTATCACTGCCTGGTACGGCAACCCCACCACCCGCAACCACAGGGCTCTCCAGAGGGTGGTACGGTCTGCCCATTGCATCGCCAGAGGTGCCCTCCAGGACACCTACAGCACCCGATGCCACAGGAAGGCAAAAAAGATCATCAAGGACATCAACCACCCGAGTCACAGCCTGTTTACCTCGTTATCATCCAAAATGCAAGGTCAATACAGGTGCATCAAAGCTGGGACCGAAAGACTGAAAAACAACTTCAATCTCAAGGCCATCAGACTGAAATAGCCATCCCAGTACCCTGCCCTGAACATAGTCACTGTCACTAGCTGGCTACCACCCGGTTACTCAATCTTGCACATTAGAGGCTGTTGCCCTATGTGCATAGACATGGAACCATTGGTCACTTTAATAATGTTTACATACCGTTTTACTCATCTCATATGTATATACTGTATTGTACTGTATTCTAGTCAATGCCACTCTGACATTGCTTGTCCTAATATTTATATATTTCTTAACTCCATTCTTTTACTTTGAGATTTGTGTGTATTGTTGTGAATTGTTAAATACTACTGCATTGTTGGAACTAGGAGCATTTCGCTTAACCCACAATAACATCTGCTAAATATGTGAGTGTGACCAATAAAATTGTATTTTATTTTAGTAATATGTCCCAAACTTCAATCTCAGACACGAGCAGCAATCTGATGTGTAAAACATCAAACTGAAAGTCCTTAGGATCAGTAGGAAGGAAGGCCTATTGTATGGTGACAAGCACATAAACCGACACACTGGGAGATTCTACCTTCAAATTGTATTTTATTTGTCACATGCGCTGAATAGAACAGGTGTAGACTTTACCATGAAATGCTTACTTACAAGCCCTTAACCAACAATGCAGGGTTAAGAAAATATGCATAGATAATAAACAGTGAGCAGCATCAGTGTAAAAACAAGGGGGGCAATGCAAATAGTCTGGGTGGCCATTTGATTAATTGCTCAGCAGGGTTATGGCTTGGGGGTAGAAGCTGTTAAGGAGTGTTTTGGACCAAGACTTGGCGCTCCGGTACCACTTGCCGTGAGGCAGCAGAGAGAACAGTCTGTGAATTGAGTGACTGGAGTCTTTGACAAGGTTTTGGGCCTTCCTCTGACACCGCCTAGTGTATAGGTCCTGGATGCAGGAAGCTTGGCCCCAGTGATGTACTGGGCTGTACACACTACCCTCTGTAGCACCTTACGGTCGGATGCGGAGCAGTTGCCATACCAGGCGGTGATGCAACCAGATGCTCTCGATTTTTTATTACATTTTTTATTTCACCTTTATTTAACCAGGTAGGGTAGTTGAGAGCAAGTTCTCATTTACAACTGCGACCTGGCCAAGATAAAGCAAAGCAGTGCAACACAAACAACAAACATACAGTCAATAATACAATAGAAAAAGTATATATACAGTGTGTCCAAATGAGGTAGGATAAGGGAGGTAACAATTAGCAATTAAACACTGGGGTGATAGATGTGCAGAAGATGAGTGTGCAAGTAGAGATAGTGGGGTGCAAAGGAGCAAAATAAATAACAGCATGGGGATGAGGTAGTTGGATGGGCTATTTACAGTTGGGCTATGTACAGGTGCAATGATCTGTGAGCTACTCTGACAGCTGTTGCTTAAAGTTAGTGAGGGAGATATGAGTCTCCAGCTTCAGTGATTTTTGCAGTTCGTTCCAGTCATTGGCGTCAGAGAACTGTAAGGAAAGGCGGCCAAAGTAGGTATTGGCTTTGGGGGTGACCGGTGAAATATACCTGCTGGAGTGCGTGCTACAGGTGGGTGCTGCTATGGTGACCATTGAGCTGAGATAAGGCGGGGCTTTACCTAGCAAAGACTTATAGATGACCTGAAGCCAGTGGGTCTGGCGACAAATATGAAGCGAGGGCCAGCCAACTAGAGCATACAGGATGCAGTAGTGGATAGTATATAAGGCTTTGATGACGAAACGAATGGCACTGCGATAGACTGCATCCAATTTGCTGAGTAAAGTGTTGGAGGCTATTTGGTAAATGACATTGCCGAAGTCAAGGATCGGTAGGATAGTCAGTTTTACGAGGGTATGTTTGGCAGCATGAGTGAAGGATGCTTTGTTGTGAAATAGGAAGCCGATTCTAGATTTAATTTTGGATTGGAGATGCTTAATGTGAGTCTGGAAGGAGAGTTTACAGTCTAACCAGACACCAAGGTATTTTTAGTTGTCCACAAGTCAGAACCGGCCAGAGTAGTGATGCTGGACGGGCGGGCAGGTGTGGGCAGCGATCGGTTGAAGAGCATGCATTTAGTTTTACTTGCATTTAAGAGCAGCTGGAGGCCACGGAAGGAGAGTTGTATGGCATTGAAGCTCGTCTGGAGGTTAGTTAACACAGTTTCCAAAGAAGGGCCAGAAATATACAGAATGTGTCGTCTGCATAGAGGTGGATCAGAGAATCCCCAGCAGCAAGAGTGACATCATTGATGTATACAGAGAAAGAGTCGGCCCGAGAATTGAACCCTGTGGCACCCCCATAGAGACTACCAGAGGTACGGACAACAGGCCCTCCTTTTTGACACACTGAACTCTGTCTGAGAAGTAGTTGGTGAACCAGGCGAGGCAGTCATTTGAGAAAACAAGGCTGTTGAGTCTGCCAATAAGAATGTGGTGATTGACAGAGTCAAAAGCCTTGACCAGGTCGATGAATATGGATGCACGGTATTGTCTCTTATTGATGGCGGTTATGATATCGTTTAGGACCTTGAGCGTGGCTGAGGTGCACCCATGACCAGCTCAGAAACCAGATTGCATAGCGGAGAAGGTACGGTGGGATTCGAAATGGTCGGTGATCTGTTTGTTAATTTGGCTTTCGAAGACCTTAGAAAGGCAGGGTACGATAGATATAGGTCTGTAGCAGTTTGGGTCTAGACTGTCTCCCCTTTTGAAGAGGGGGATGACCGCGGCAGCTTTCCAATTGATGGCGCAGCTGTATTCTGATCAATTAGTAGTAATTATCTGCCCCTTCTACTCACCTGCCATCCTGTTCAGGTGTGACATCACTCAGGATGCATCTCAATACTCAAAATAGCTTCCTATCTCCTTTAATTTATCCTTACACTTGAGCATGGAATCTTACAATATAGTCAAGATGGAGATGAAAGATTTCACATATACCCAGTGTGCCTTCATATGAATGCTGATGGGAGAGGAAACCACTTTGGTCTAATGAGACACACACACACATACACACACTGTCTGGTCAGCTGTGGATGCTTTACACTGCTCTATAAAACAGCCATGCTGTGCTTCAACAGTGTCACTCAGCCTTGAGGCTGCAACCAGCCTCTTTAGAAAATGTCACAGAGAGCTTTTCCTTCTGCATTTTTCCACATGCTAACACTTCTATAGTGCCTTGAGGGCCTAGTGCATCTGGTGGCAGGGATTTGTGGGAGGGATGCGTGTTGATACCCTCTTTAACAGGATGTGATGCGAGCTGCTAGACCTAAATAAATATGAGTGGAATTGAGCCCTTTTCATTTTTTATGTATCCTTCCTTTCTAGATTACTTGGAGTCACTGATCACGATTGGTTAGGTAAAAGCAAGGCTTATCCAATCATGCTGATTGCTTAGTGATTACTTCCAGGGAAGGGGAGGAAGAATGGATGTGTTTTTGAAAAGTGCTGTAACAGGTCCCAAATATAAAGGAATTATATGTTTTAAGTTCCTCTATGCAGATTCCAATCTTGAGTCTCCTCCTTCCTGATGTCTGCAGTTGTTCCCTCCACCTATAGGATACAGTATAAAGCATTGGACCAATCCAATGCTAACGACAGAATGAGTGAAAAAGGCTGCTGTGAGGTCCAAAGACAGATGGTTATACTCAGGCAGAGGAGTCTGGTGGGGGGAGCTATAGGAGGACGGGCTCATTGTAATGGCTGGAATGGAATAAATTGAACAGTATCAAACATATAGAAACCACACGTTTGACTCCATTCTATTCCAGCCAGTTCTCCTATAAATGTTGAGCATACTTTTACAACCTTTTGTTTTGAATATAAATTCCAGTTTTAATTTGACAGAAATACATAAAATCTATCAAATGCCATTTAAAGAGGTATAAATCAATAACACATTCACTGATTGTCACAGGAACATCAAGGACTTCAGACTGGGGTGAAGGTTCACCTTCAACAAGACAATGACCCTAAGCACACAGCCAAGACAATGCAGGAGTGGCTTTGGGACAAGTCTCTGAATGTCCTTGAGTGGCCCAGCCAGAGCCCGGACTTGAACCCGACAAACATCTCTGGAGAGACCTGCAAATAGCTGTGTAGCAATCCTCCCCATCCAACCTGACAGAGCTTGTGAGGCTCTGCAGAGAAGAATGGGAGAAACTCCCCAAGTTTGTAGCGTCATACTCAAGAAGACTGGAGGCTGTAATCGCTGCCAAAGGTGCTTCAAAAAAGTACAGAGTAAAGGGTCTGAATGCTTATGTAATTGTATATTTCAGTTGTTTAAAAATGTTTTTTTTTGTAAACATTTCTAAAGACCTGTTTTTGCTTTGTCATTATGGGGTATTGTCTGTATATTGATGAGGGGGAAAAAACTATTTAATCCATTTTAGAATAAGTCTGTAACGTAACAAAATGTGGAAAAAGTCAAGGGGTCTGAATACTTTCTGAATGCACTGTGTGTGTATATATTTAAGTGTGTGTGTAGCAGTAAGGCCCAGCAGGTAAAAAAAAGGCTGAGGTGATTTTTCCCTCCAACAGCAGTGTGTTGGTTAGGATAAATAATCATTAACAGTGAATAGACTCACACTTCACTGAGCTGGTGTTAAGAGAGAGGACAGCAGTGTCCAGGGCCACACACACACACACACACTATTTCTCTTATCAACAGAAACACTTCACATCACTGCATGCTGAAGACTTCAGCTGGGCAGTCGTTTTAAACTATGGATTCTAACATTGATCTCACTGCAGTCAAACAGGCTTGGATCACACACATAGGCCTTTATTGTGTGTGTGTTCTTGTGTTTAATCACTGATGTTTGCTTAAATATGGCTGGGACGTTTGTCAGATTTTATAGAGATTTTGTAAGAATAAGATGGCCTGAGAGTGTAATTCTTAAAACTGCAGTATGTAACTTTTTGGGCGACCTGACCAAATTCACATAGAACTATGTGTTATAGATCTGTCATTCTCGTTGAAAGCAAGTCTAAGTGGGAGATCTGTTCTATGTTAGCTATTTCTATTCTTCCCGTAAAGTTTTGTTTTTGTGTCTTTTACTTTCAGTTTTTTACACCAACTTGTAACAGCTGAAAATAAAATATTTCTGGTCTATTTTAAATCTATTTCACAGCGGTTTAGATGGTACAATGATTACACTATACTTGGTTGTTTTGTCACATAAAGTGAAATTAGGCAAACTGTAAAAATGTTCGCATCCAGGAAATAGGGGAGCAATTTCTGCATAGTGCATCTTTAAGGCATAAAACCTTGTCTGAGTAATGATCTGGGAGTAAGGGAGAGGAGAGGTTGTGTTTTGGGGCAGCGCATGGAAGAGCGGGGGACAGGTGGAGAGATGTTTTTACTGAAGGATGTAGGGGGGGTGGACTGTCCAGTGCACCCTTTAATGGTGTGTGTGTGTGTACAATGTAGGATTTCCCATAAAACACTGGGGTTCTCTCTGGGTTCTGTCACCCCCCCCACAAAGAAGGCCAGTTGGCAGGAACTTGTGTTCAGTTAATATTTGTGTCAGTGGACAACAGCACAAGGGCACTGCGTTCATCCACCTCTGGCCTGCTCGCCTCCCTACCACTGAGGAAGTACAGTTCCCGCTCAGCCCAGTCAAAACTGTTCGCTGCTCTGGCCCCCCAATGGTGGAACAAACTCCCTCACGACGCCAGGACAGCGGAGTCAATCACCACCTTCCGGAGACACCTGAAACCCCACCTCTTTAAGGAATATCTAGGATAGGATAAAGTAATCCCTCTCACCCCCCTTAAAAGATTTAGATGCACTACTGTTCCACTGGATGTCATAAGGTGAATGCACCAATTTGTAAGTCGCTCTGGATAAGAGCGTCTGCTAAATGACTTAAATGTAAATGTAAATGTAAATAACTCCTCCCACCGGCCTACTGGGATAATAACCCTTCTACTACAACACACAGACATTCTCTAATCCACTTGAGTATATCCGAAAAATAAAACAATCAAAGACACATTACTTGATTCTGATCCAAGATATCAATCCTGTTGTTTGTTTGTTAATTGGCAAAGCGACTGCAATTATCTGGATTGAGTTTAAGAGGAATTCTGCAAGGTCAGCAAGACCACGTGGAACGGCATATTCAGCTGACTCATATCCTCCACACACACACACACACACACACACACACACACACACACACACACACACACACACACACACACCTGCCGCAGACAGACCCTCACATTAACACTGCATCCTTAAATAGTCTGCCACTTCACTCTCTCTCAACAAGACATGTTATCCTTAAATAACCTCCCTCCCAAGAGCTCAAACACCTGCTATGTACACTTGCTGGACACACACACACCTTCCAAGGATTCCAAGTGTTAAAAGCTGTCATCAAGGCAAAGTGTGGCTACTTTGAAGAATCTCAAATATATTTAGGTTTGTTTAACACTTTTTTGGTTACTTCATGATTCCATATGTGTTATTTCATAGTGTTGATGTCTTCACTTTTATTCTACAATTTAGAGAATTGTAAAAAATAAAGAAAAACCTTGGAATGAGTAGGTGTCCAAACTGTTGACTGGTACTGTAAGTATAACCCTCCATATAACATCAACTGAACTACTGACACACATATGGGGCAGCAGGTAGCCTAGTGGTTAGAGCATTGGACTACTAACCGAAAGCTTGCTAGATCGAAACCCCGAGCTGACAAGATCTGTCGTTCTGCCCCTGAACAAAGCAGTTCCTAGGCCGTCATTGAAAATAAGAATTTGTTCTTAACTGACTTTCCTAGTTAAATAAAGGTAAAATAAAATAAATACAACCCTCTATATCATATCAACTGAACTACTGACACACATATAACCTTCTATATCATATCAACTGATCTACTGACACATATAACCCTCGATATCAACTGAACTACTGACACATATAACCTTCTATATCATAACTACTGACACATATAACCCTCTATATCATGACTACTGACACATATAACCCTCTATATCATAACTACTGACACATATAACCCTCTATATCATGACTACTGACACATATAACCCTCTATATCATAACTACTGACACATATAACCCTCGATATCAACTGAACTACTGACACATATAACCTTCTATATCATAACTACTGACACATATAACCCTCTATATCATGACTACTGACACATATAACCCTCTATATCATAACTACTGACACATATAACCCTCTATATCAACTGAACTACTGACAAATATAACCCTCTATCATATCAACTGAACTACTGACACACATATAACCAGTGCTTGACCCAGGCAGGAACTCACCAGAACTGAGTACCAGCACCTCAAATGTTCTCTGCACCTCTTATAGAATATTAGCTCAAAAGTGTTGTGGAGTTCCTGCACCTAAATATAGAGAGTACCAGCACTCAAAATGATTATCCCCACCTATTTCAGTCAGTCAAGAACTGCCTAGCATATAACCCTCATATCATGTAAAGTGTGAAGGAACACACACACCTTCACCTTTTTTACCTTAGACAATGCTGAAAGCATCCAAAGCATAACTAGACTAGTGAGCACACAGACACAGGAGGTTAGATCACTGCACTGTTAAATACCTTTGCTTTGTTGGCACTTGTGTCAGTGGTGACTACCTGACACCATCTATATGTCAGGAAAGGGGGAGGGGGTGTTGAGCATTAGACACTATAAATTGAGTGTTCTCCCATAGTCTGCCAAATTAAGTCCCATTCATCATTGAGCTCAGACTTAGCAGCCGATAACTTAACCACAACCAGGAAACATCTTGATGCTGCATGTGGAGCATGATCAGCAGCCAAAATACTTCACCCCTCTCTCCAGAGCCATGACATAATTACTGTGTGTGTGTGCGGGCCTGCGTGTGTGCGCCATGTGCTTGTGTGTGTATGTAAGAGAGAGGGAGAGAGAGAGTTTGAAAGAAAGAATGTTTCAGTGAGAGTGGGAATGAGGGGAACGTGTTCTTATGGAATGTATGACTGGTTGTTCAAACATTTAGTAGTAGTGAGTGTATGCTTTGTGTATGTGCATGTATGTGCCTGTATATCTGTGTATATAAATGTGTGTGTTTCCAAAAGCAAACTCTGTACTGGCTGTTCTGTGCTCTTGTTCTTGCACTGAAATAAATCTGCATCAACGGCTGGCTGCACAGTGATAGCAGAGAGTAATGCATTCCGCACTATCACGATAATAAGGCACACAGTCAGATCTCAAATCAGCATACCAAATATGGTTCCTAGACAGTCTCTCTCTGTGACAGCGACTTGTAGATAAATAAAGTAAACTGGTTGTTTTTGCTTTATATAAACTATCCAGCTACAAAGTGAAACCACAAGAACCTTTTCAGTGACTCCAGCCTTTTATTAGGCTTACTATAGACATGGTGTACTACTACTTCACTAAATGAGGATGTGGTTAGGGTTACATAGAGTCAAGTTCATTCATAAGTCAGACTGCTTGTTCTTTAAGGTATGCTAGAGGTAAGCGTTGTTGAGATTAGCTAATCTTTCTATAATAAGGACCAGTCAACCCCCAGTTGTTTAGAAGTTTAAGTGATTTGTAGATCAGATCATCTGACCAACACCTTGACTCAGGCTGGCCCTTGTAAACCAGCAGATTTAGACGTTTCACTCTGAATAGGGTTTCCAAGTCTCCTGGAAATAACATTTACCCCTTTACCTCCCAGGGAGCAGTGGAGCTATTCTGGGAGATTTTTTCTAATGCCAGACTGAAATTAATACTTTCAAATGTACACTGTGTTAAAGCCTGAAGGACTTTTATGACATACCAGAAGGAGTTTGATGACATACCAGAAGGAGTTTGATGACATACCAGAAGGACTTTGATGACATACCAGAAGGACTTTTATGACATACCAGAAGGACTTTGATGACATACCAGAAGGACTTTGATGACATACCAGAAGGACTTTGATGACATACCAGAAGGACTTTGATGACATACCAGAAGGACTTTGATGACATACCAGAAGGACTTTGATGACATACCAGAAGGACTTTTATGACATACCAGAAGGACTTTGATGACATACCTGAAGGACTTTGATGACATACCAGAAGGAGTTTGATGACATACCAGAAGGACTTTGATGACATACCAGAAGGACTTTGATCCCAGTTGGCAACCCAACCTAACCCTAGCATAGCAACAGGTGATGCCTCAGCCTTAGAGTCAGTCTCTGACCTTGTGGAGGCCAAACATACACCCTTACAGACATAGTGGCACACCATGGCCCGGTTTTTACCTTTATTTAACTAGGCAAGTCAGTTAAGAACAAATTCTTATTTTCAATGACTGCCTAGGAACAGTGGGTTAACTGCCTTGTTCAGAGGCAGAACGACAGATTATTACCTTGTCAGCTCGGGGATTCAATCTTACAACCTTTCGGTTACAAGTCCAACGCTCTAACCACAGTGAGGTGTATAGTGATTGTCAACACAGTCATTTATGGTGATAAATAGATACCATTTTAATTTCCTCACTTGTATTTGAAAACTTCAGGAACTTTGTGAAAAGCACTGACCTCCTGTGGCAGGAAGCAGACATTTCTCTGCCGAAGGGGAACAGTCCCCGAGTTGAAGCTGTCAGTGAATTTCAATGTCTCTCTCTCTCTCCCTCTCTGTCTCTCTCTCACACAATGCACCTGCGCTCGCAATCACACACACACGCACACACGCACGCACACACACACACACACACAGCGAGGGCAAGAGGGAGGAAGTTTGTCTAAAGTGTAGTATTTAGCAGTAGTCACCTAAAGTAAACACAATTGTATTGACCCAATGTGACTAAGATTCAGACATTACAGAAATGAGTGAGCACTTACAAATATTTCACAAAAAGTCATAGGTATTGTTTTTGTTTTGTAAAATATAGATGGTGGAACTGACCAACAACATGTATTACTTCTTTGATTACTTGAATTTTAATCAGAAATCTATTACATGTCCAATGCATGCTGCCTGCCATCCTGAGTGAATTGGACCAATATGCTGGAATTGGCTTTAGGTTACCTGTAATTAAAGAATGGCTGACTAGACCGCATCCAAGATGACATCCTGCAACTAGTGAGGTCTGGCTGCCTGACAACCTACCTGCTCAACCCCATTCCCTCCTCTCTTCTCCAGACCTCCAGACCTGGAGACCTTTTCCCACTCCTCACTTTCCTAATCAATTCATCCCTGACCACTGGCTGGGTTGCCTCTGACTTCAAAATGGCCCGAGTTGCTCCCCTCCTCAAGAAACCGACACTCGACTCATCTGACGTCAAAAACTATAGACCTGTATCCCTTCTTTCTTTTCTTTCCAAAACACTTGACCGTGCTGTCTCTGATCAACTTTCCCGTTATCTCTCTCAGAACAATCTTCTTGACCCTAACTAGTCAGGCTTCAAGATGGGTCACTCAACCGAGAATGCTCTTGTCTGTGTCGCAGAGGCTCTCCACACTGCCAAAGCTGACTCTCTCTCCTTTGTTCTCCTCCTCTTTAATCTATCCACTGCTTTTGACACTTATCAAAGGCACTTATCAAAGCCTTTGACAATTATCAGATCCTCCTCTCCACCCTCTCAGAGGGCTGGACATCTCAGGCTCTGCACACTCTTGGTTGTATCCTACCTGGCAGGCCGCTCCTACCAGGAGACGTGGAGACGATCAGACTCTGCACCACGTACTCTCAGTACTGATGTCCGCCAGGGCTCGGTTCTAGACCCTCTCCTCTTCTCTCTACAATCCAAGTCACTCGGCTCTACATGGTCTCTCCTATCATTGCTATGCGGAGGATACTACTTTTCTCCTTCCCCCCTTCTGACACCCAGGTGGCGACACGTATCTCTGCGTGCCTGGCAGATATATCAACTTGGATGTCGGCCCACCACCTCAAGCTCAACCTCGACAAGATGGAGCTGCTCCTCCCCCCGGGGAAGGCCTGCCCATTCAAAGACCTCTCCATCACGGTTGACACCTCCACAGTGTCGCCCTCCCAGAGTGAAAAGAACCTTGGCGTGACCCTGGACAACACCCTGTCATTCTCTGCAAACATCAAAGCAGTGACTCGCTCCTACAGGTTCATGCTGTACAACATCCATAGAGTATGATCCTACATTACACAGTAAGCGGTGCAGGTCCTAATCCAGGCACTTGTCCTCTCCTGTCTGGACTACTGCAACTCGCTGTTGGCTGGGCTCCCCGCCTGTGCCATCAAACCCCTGCAACTTATCTAGAATGATGCAGCCCGCCTGGTTTTCAACCTTCCCAAGTTCTCTCATGTCACCCCGCTCTTCCGCACACTCCACTGGCTTCCAGTCGAAATTCGCATCCACTACAAAACCATGGTGCTTACCTATGGAGCAGCAAGAGGAACTGCCCCTCCCTACCTTCAGGCTATGCTCAAACCCCACATCCCAACCAGAGCACTCCATTCTGCCACATCAGGTTTCTTGGCCCTCCCGTTTAGCCCAGTCCAAGCAATTCCTTGTCCTGGTACCCCAATGGTGGAATCAGCATCCCCCTGAAGCTAGGACAGCAGTCACTGCCAATCTTGTGAAAACACACCTCTTGAAACAGTATTTTAAATAATCCATCCTCCTCGCCTTGACCCCCCCCCCCCTACTTTATTGAGGCAAAATGTACTTTCTTTGCCTGTGGTTGTCCCATCTAGCTATTTTAAGATGAATACACTAACTCTAAATCGCTCTGGATTAGAGCATCTGCTAAATGACTCAAATGTAAATGAAATCCAAACGAAATCGAAATAGTAAATTAGAGAAGCAGGCAAACTGTTTCATTACGTCGGACTTTATAATGACTGGCACCAGAGACATTGAACAATTCTTCACGCTTTTCTGTACATTTTTGAAAATTTGAAAACAAGAATGTCCCATGGTGTAAATTGGCTTAGGCTACAAAGCGAGTGTTTTTCCTCCAGAATTTGAACCTTTTTATTTTACATAACAGTCAGTAGCAAGCGTATCATCAAGACCTCATCACTCTGAATGGTTTCAAAGGGAGATTGTGGTAACTGAATAATTTTCATAAAACACAAAATTGTATTTCAGTATTATTCCCACACAGTATTTCTTATTTATAATAATACATATGAAAAATAAAAAATATTTTGGGCGTATAGGGACTGTATTATATATATTTATAATATAGAGATGTTTATTGTCCTTCCCTGTAAAAAAAAAATGGGTCAGTCGACTCCCTGCCGCGAGATGTTTTTGTACTCTGCCACAGAACAGATTCGTGTCGCGCGGGCCTTTAATCGATAGCTTTGCAACAATCTTTCCAAAAGATGGTAGCTCACGGAATTAAAACAATAAAACGAAGAACAAGAACAATTGCCTCTATCCAAACTCGGATATACTAACATTCAAGTAACTTCCTCATAGTTTGAAAGGTGTAGCCTATCTCTTTTTTTCACTACTATTGCACTCGAAGGTTTACAAGAGCAAGCTCGCGCCAGTCGGATGAATTCGCCAAACCAGGACGAAGATGATGTGCCCGTTAAAGACCCGGTAAAATACGGAGAGTTGGTCATATTGGGGTGAGTAACGGTAGGCTATACGGATAAATTGTAGTTCATATCACTGTCTCGAAACTGAGCTAATAGTCGTAGTAGGACACTTAGGCTACCAGTCTACTATGTTAGCCTACTACAAAAAAAATGGAAAGGATGACGTGCGAGGCAGTTGAGTTCGGTTGGTTTAGGTCTACACAGAAAAACGTTGTCATTTACTGTGCTGTACAGAAAACGTATTGTTGTTTTGTAACATATTTACCCCACACATTGTGGGAGAATTATTGTGAAGTTTCAGGAGAACGAGCGCTAAGGACACGTTACAGTAACTTTGTAACACTTTAGGACAGATTTGATACACTGGTGGTTACATCAACAACATTGTTGCGTTGGAACTAATATACACTTTCGCCCAAAGGCGCTGAGCACAATAGCCTGTGTTACTTTGTAACAGCGCCTGGAGATAATCGTTATAATAAGTAGCCTACTAACGTTACATTGTATCATCATAAGCCCATACTGAAATTAGTAAGAAGGATGTAGCCTTTTTTTCTTCAATGGATGTCTGAGTGGGTGTAAAATCAGCACTCGATTGCATAGGCTGAAAATATCTGATGTCATACTATTCTGGATCTGTGAAGATCGCAGAATGTGGGACACTGGATGAAACCAAACCAACCGATTAAACTCAGCCTAACATATGCCACCACCATTGATGTGTGTGTATATATAGCTCACGTTCGTGTTTCACATAGGGGAATTAAATCAACAGACACACATTGGCCTATTGGAGCATTCAAAAATGGCTCCTTCATGTAGGCTGAAAACATATTATCCCAACACATACAAGACAGGATGTGCATAAGGGAGAGACAGACATTCAGCGTTTCCATCTCTGCCCAGTCTATAGTCCAGAGGATCAGTGGGTTAACTACTCTCTCATGTGCTCTCTTATACCCACACTTCCGTCCTGCTTCCTGTATACACGCCTGTGATGTGGTGACCCCATAATGCCCCTCTCTTCCCCTCTGCAGCCCTTTTGGACTAGACCATTGCCCAATCCAAAATCAACCCCTTGCCCTGACCCTGGCACAGATCTGAAAGGATTGGATAGGTGTGAACAGTATGGTTAATACAGCTCACTCTCTGTGGGGTGGCAGAAAGCAGATGTTTCCGTTTCTCAGGGATACATTATTTTCAACCTAACTTCTGTTTCCCTTGAAAAATGAGTGTGGGGACTCCGTTCAGGCATCTTTTTACACATGTTACGTTAGATTAATATATCTAGCCTACCACTTGTCTTCTGATAGGCCAGGGTGGAACTTCTGGCATATTGCATGTACATCTCCAATGCTCTCAGACCTACACAGATAACACAACATAAGGGTAGGTGCTAGGGGTTGATACAGTCTTGTGTTAACTACCGCTCCCGGCTGTAACCACATTATGCTTTCCCCCTCCAGAGACCGGGGTTCAATCCTTGCATCCTCCCTTCTCACACTGGACTGTCTTTCCCTCTCGTTTCAGTACTGTCTCAAAAAAGTGCAAAAAATATGTAAGGAGATGGCAGTTCCACTCATTTGAAAATAAACTGACTGACTACTAGCTCTAGTAATTGTAGATTGTCTAGTAATAGTATGGTCAAATCTCCACCTAGCCCCCGTGACAATGCTATCCATACATATGCTGCTGACCAATCATGGGCACTTGAATAATGATTAACTGGATGTAGCTAAAGGACAGACAGTGACAGAGAGAAAACAGCCATTGCTGACACAAGGTACTCAGTCTTCAGAATCAGAATACTCCTCTCTTTTGTAGTGAGAATAGGCCTGTAATTACACTGTAATGATTTAGGTAGAGGGAAAGGGGATACCTAGTCAGTTGCAAAACTGAATGCATTCAAACCGAAATGTGTCTTATGCGTTTAACCCAACCCCTCTGAATCAGAGAGGTGCGAGGGGCTATCTTAATCGACATCGCCGTCCAGGGAGCAGTTGTTGTTGGGGTTTAACTACCTTGTTCAATGGCAGAACGGCAGATTTTTCCACCTTGCTGGCTCGGGGATTTGATCCAGTAACCGTTTGGTTACTGACCCAACACTCTTACAATATTCGTCACACACCCCAGACCCAATGATGTTCTATGAAATGCTGAATGTTCTTCTCTGTTCTCTATATTGGATAACTAGCTACAGTATAATCTTGAGAGAACCCTCTCCTCGTCGCTATCAGACATCATGTGTACATTTTCACTAGCCTAGGTGCGTCCGTTTCTCTCTCAAGCTGATAACAGAGAGACACATCCATGCTTTTATTACAACCAAGCTTGACTACTGTAATGCTCTCCTGTCTGGTCTACCCAAGAAAGCCATTGGTAAACTGCAAAACATACAGAATGCAACAGCACAGGTACTGACCAAGACCAGACAGAGATCACACATTACACTGGTTTTAAGCTGTTAAGTAGTATCGTCTCGAGTCCGGTCTCAAGACCACATATTGAGTGTCCCGGTCTTGTCTCAGTGTCGACAAGAGGGCTACGGAGAACAAGGCTGACGTTTGTGTTTTTTGTTCATTCCTTTGCATTGTTTGTAACTTATTTTTTTACTTATATTGTACATAATGTTGCTGCTACTGTCTCTTATGACCGAAAATAACTTCTGGACATAAAAACTGCTATTACTCACCACGGACTGTCAGATTCCTCTTTTTTGCTCCTAGTAGCCGGGGACTTTAACGCAGGGAAACTTAAATCTTTCTTACCAAATTTCTATCAGCATGTTAAATGTGCAACGAGAGGGAAAACACTCTGAACCACCTTTACTTCACACAGAGAGATGCATACAAAGCTCTCCCTCACCCTCCATTTGGCAAATCTGACCACAATTCTATCCTCCTGATTCCTGCTTACAAGCAAAAATTAAAGCAGGAAGCACCAGTGACTCGATCAATAAAAAAAGTGGTCAGATGAAGCTGATGCTAAGCTACAGGACTGTTTTGCTAGCACAGACTGGAGTATGTTCCGGGATTCCTTCAATGACATTGAGGAGTACACCACATCAGTCATTGGCTTCATCAATAAGTGTTATCGACGACGTGGTCCCCACAGTGACCGTACGTACATACCCCAACCAGAAGCCATGGATTACAGGCAACATCCGCACTGAGCTAAAGGCTAGAGCTGCCGCTTTCAAGGAGCGGGGCTCTAACCCGGAAGCTTATAAGAAATTCCTCTATGCCCTCAGACGAACCATCAAACAGGCAAAGCGTCAATACAGGGCTAAGATCGAATCATACTACACCGGCTCCGACGCTCGTCGGATGTGGCAGGGCATGCAAACCATTACAGGCTACAAAGGGAAGCACTGCCTGGAGCTGCCCAGTGACACGAGCCTACCAGACGAGCTAAAGTACTTAAATGCTCGCTTCGAGGCAAATAACACTGAAACAAGCATGAGAGCACCAGCTGTTCTGGACGACTGTGTGATCACGCTCTCCGCAGCCGATGTGAGTTAGACCTTTAAACAGGTCAACATTCACAAGGCCGCAGAGCCAGACGGATTACCAGGACGTGTACTGCGAGCATGCGCTGACCAACTGGCAAGTGTCTTCACTGACATTTTCAACCTCTCCCTGTCTGAGTCTGTAATACCAACATGTTTTAAGCAGACCACCATTAGTGTCCAAGAACACTAATCAAATAAAATCAAATGTATTTATATAGCCTATCTTACATCAGCTGATATATCAAAGTGCTGTACAGAAACCCAGCCTAAAACTCCAAACAGCAAGCAATGCAGGTGTAGAAGCACTGTGGCTAGGAAAAACTCCCTAGAAAGGCCAAAACCTAGGAAGAAACCTAGAGAGGAACCAGGCTATGAGGGGTGGCCAGTCCTCTTCTGACTTTTCCCGGGTGGAGATTATAACAGAACATGGCCAATATGTTCAAATGTTCATGAATGACCAGCATGGTCAAATAATAATAATCACAGTAGTTGTCGAGGTTGCAACAAGTCAGCACCTCAGGAGTAAATGTCAGTTGGCTTTTCATAGCCGAGAGTATCTCTACCGCTCCTGCTGTCTCTAGAGAGTTGAAAACTGCAGGTCTGGGACAGGTAGCACATCCGGTGGACAGGTCAGGGTTCCATAGCCACAGGCAAAACAGTTGAAACTGGAGCAGCAGCACGTCCAGGTGGACTGGGGACAGCAAGGAGTCATCATGCCAGGTAGTCCTGAAGCATGGTTCTAGGGCTCAGGTCCTCCGAGAGAAAGAAAGAAAGAGGGAATTAGAGAGAGCATACTTAAATTAACACAGGACACCGGATAAGACAGGAGAAATACTCCAGATATAACAGACTGACCCTAGCCCCCCGACACAAACTAATGTAGCATAAATACTGGAGGCTGAGACAGGAGGGGTCAGGAGACACTGTGGCCCCATCCGATGATACCCCCGGACAGGGCCAAACAGGCAAACAAACATGACTGAAAGAGATGCAGAAATAAACATTTTGATTGAATCTTCATCAACAATTACAAGAATAACCTGTCCCAGAAAGCTGCACCATATGGTGGATCCCTTCCATGGTTATGTTATATGGGATTTATACCTTTTTTGTGTGTGAGCAGAGCAGTTAGAATGTAGTTGAGAACTGGAAGCAGAGCTGTGGGTCTAAAACTCCTCTCTCTTCACCAGTACATACCATCATGTTTCTAGTCACAGGCTGATATCTAGCAGTCACTGAGCCTATACGAATTGCCTATGGACAGGCGGGGTCAGGAGACACTGTGGCCCCATCCGATGATACCCCCGGACAGGCCAAACAGGCAGGATATAACCCCACCCACTTTGCCAAAGCACAACCCCCACACCACTAGAGGGATATCTTCAACCACCAACTTACCATCCTGAGACAAGGCCAAGGATAGCCCACAAAGATCTCCGCCATGGCACAACCCAAGGGGGGCCGCCAACCCAGACAGGAAGGACGCGTCAGTGACTCAACCCACTCAAGTGACGCACCCCTCCCAGGGATGGCATGGAAGAGCACCAGTAAGCCAGTGACTCAGCCCCTGTAATAGGGTTAGGTAACCTGTCTAAATGACGACCGACCCATAGCACTCATGTCAGTAGCCATGAAGTGCTTTGAAAGGCTGGTCATGGCTCATATCAACACCGTTATCCCAGAAACCCTAGAACCACTCCAAATTGCATACCGCCCTAACAGCTCCACAGATGACGCAATCTCTATTGCACTCCACACTGCCCTTTTCCACCTGGACAAAAGGAGCATCTATGTGACAATGCTATTCATTGACTACAGCTCAGCGTTCAACACTATAGTGCCCTCAAAGCTCATCAATAAGCTAAGGACCCTGGGACTAAACACCTCCCTCTGCAACTGGATCCTGAACTTCCTGACGGGACGCCCCCAGGTGGTAAGGGTAGGTAACAACACATCTGCCACGCTGATCCTCAACACAGGGGCCCCTCAGGAGTGTGTGTTCAGTCCCTCCTGTACTCCCTGTTCACTCATGACTGCACGGCCAGGCACGACTCCAACACCATCATTAAGTTTGCCGTTGACACAACAGTGGTAGGCCTGATCACCAACAATGACGAAACAGTCTATAGGGAGGAGGTCAAAGACCTGGCCGTGTGGTGCCAGGACAACGACCTCACCCTCACCGTGATCAAGACAAAGGAGATGATTGTGGAATACAGGAAAAAGAGGTCAGAGCACGCCCCCGTTTTTCATTGACGGGGCTGTAGTGGAGCAGGTTCAAGTTCCTTGGTGTCCACATCACCAACAAACTAACATGGTCCAAGCATCAAGACAGTCGTGAAGAGGGTATGACAAAACATATTCCCCCTCAGGAGACTGAAAAGATTTGGCATGGGTCCTCAGATCCTCAAAAGGTTCTACACTTGCACCGTTGAGAGCACTGGTTGCATCAATGCCTGGTATGGCAACTGCTCGGCCTCCGCGCACAAGGCACTACAGAGGGTAGTGCTTACGGCCCAGAGCATCACTGGGGCCAAGCTTCCTGCCATCCAGGACCTCTATAGCAGGCAGTGTCAGGGGAAGGCCCTAAAAAGTATCAAGGACTCAAGCCACCCTAGTCATAGACTGTTCTCTCTGCAACCGCAAGGCAAGTGGTACCGGAGGGCCAAGTCTAGGTCCAAGAGGCTTCTAAACAGCTTCTATCCCAAGCCATAAGACTCCTGAACATGTAATCAAATGGCCACCCAGACTATTTGCATTGCCCCTCCCCCCTCTTTTACACCGCTGCTACTCTCTTTTGTTATCATCTATGCATAGTCACTTTAATAACTCTACCTACATGTACATATTACCTCAACTAACCGGTGTCCCCACACATTGACTCTCTACTACATTGACTCTCTACTACTTATCAAGTATGTAGTACAGTAGAGTAGTCATGCCCAACGTAGTCTACACAATCGCAAGGCACGTGAAATATATTCACATGCACGCCGCACACAGCCTAGTTTCAGCAGAATATCATCTGCAGGCAGCAAGAAAGCAACTCACAGAAGAATGACATCGGTAGCTGGTGGGGTCGGAAAGACGTTTACAATTTAAGATATCTACCAGTAAATGTTAACTAAGGCAACGATGGGTATGCAAACCAAGTATTTAAAAAGTTTAGTCCAAAGTGTTGGTTAGTAGGCTATTTGTGATGTGTAATTGTCATCATGCACTGTTTGCATCAGGGGTGTAGACATGGATGGGCCTCGGTGGACAGAGGCCCATCCACTGGGGAGCCAGGCCCACCAAATCAGATTGATGTGATTTAAGCATTGTTGTGGACTTAGACCATCAAAAAAAATAATCTGGAAAAACTCACACAGGGTGCCTTTCCTTCGCTGGGCAGGCCAATTGGGAACTTTTTGGCAAAATCTGTGTATACCCACTTCTCCAGCCTGGCAGGTTGGCACGTTGGGCCAGTAACCAAAAGGTTACTTAATGACAAGGTAAAAAATCTGTCATTCTGCCCCTGAGCAAGGCAGTTAACCCACTGTTCTCCGGGTGCTGACGACGTGGCTGTCGATTAACTTCTTTGGGACCGGGGGCAGTATTTTCACGTCCGGATGAAAAGCGTGTCCAAAGTAAACGGCCTGCTACTCAGACCCAGAAGCTAAGATATGCATACACTCTGAAGTTTCTAAAACTGTTTGAATCATGTCTGTGAGTATAACCGAACTTATTTGGCAGGCGAAACCCTGCAAAAACCCTTTGTTTTGAGTTCACTCTTTTCAATGGGTTTTCATTGGGAATCCAGATTTCTAATCCACTTTCCTGTAGTTCCTATCGCTTCCACTGGATGTCAGCAGTCTTTAGAAATTGGTTGAGGTTTTTCCTTTGAGAAATTAAGAAGTAACACTGTTCAGAATGAGGCTCGAGGGAAGTGTACTCTTTGTTAGAGGCGCATGACCTGAAAGCACGCTCCACTTTGTTTTCCTCCGGTATTGAACACAGTATACCCCGTCTACAATTTGATTGATTATTAACGTTTAAAAAATACCTAAAGTTGTATTACAAAAGTAGTTTGAAATATTTTGGCAAAGTTTATAGGCAACTTTTGAAATGTTTTGTAGTGACGATGTGTTTTGGAAAGCTGTTTTTTTCCGGATCAAACCTGCTTTATAAATTGACATTTTGGGTATACATGGATGGAATTAATCGAAAAAAAGGACCAATTGTGATGTTTATGGGACATATTGGAGTGCCAACAAAGAAGCTTGTCAAAGGTAATGCATGTTTTTATATTTTATTTCAGCGTTTTGTGTAGCGCCGGCTACGCTAATTCTTTTGTTTACAACTCGTTCAGGTGGTTCAGGGGGGGGTGCATGCTATCAGATAGTAGCTTCTCATGCTTTCACCGAAAAGCATTTAAAAAATCTGACATGTTGGCTGGATTCACAACGAGTGTATCTTTAATTGAGTACCCTGCATGTGTGATTTAATGAAAGTTTGAGTTTTATTGCGTTTTATTTGAATTTGGCGCTATGCATTTCCCAAGGCTATTGGCCACTTGAGACGCTAGCGTCTCACTATCCCTAAGAGGTTTTAACAGGCTAACCAGCTCTGCTACGGCGAGTAAAATAAGGTGTTCTCTCATTTGTGTCTGGCAGTAGTTGGCTAGCTAGCTAGCTAGAAAGCTAGCCAACTTTAGCCAGTTAGCTTGGATGCTTGGTTGGGACAAGCATGCATTGGCAGGCAAGCTGCAGGATAAGTTTCAAAATGTAAGAGGACTCCCGTGGTGTTTACATATTTGCAGAAATTCATTCAGGTGGCTTTTGGCGAATGCGTTCTAATGATCTAAAGTTGCGCTGTTGCAACTTCCTGTAAAGACCCGTTCAAAGCGAATGTTAGCAGGCCCATGTGGCAAATGGCTTGTTTGTATAAAGGCCTACTGTTGCTCTGATTGGCAATAGCGCACCAGTCTGTGTAGACTCCGGTCCTGGACAAGACAGATGTTTTTATTCTGATTTATTTACTGCAGTGTCTATTAATTGTCCAAACGCACGGACGCTTTCCCACTCTATATTGTTAAAGAATTTTAACAAACATTCTAAGAATTTATGAAATTGTGAAAATGACCAAGTGGTCGCTTGTCAGATAATGTTTTTAAGAAGTGCCATTTTCTTCCTGGAAGTGTATATGAACAGATATTAATAAGATGTCATGTTGCTGAAATGCTGTCAGTTCCACTTTAAATGCAACAATGTTTCACACACAAGTTATTTTCAAACAGATGGGTAACGGCAAGCACGCTGCAATAAAAAAACACCGTTCCACTCACCAGGTGATGATCATTTGAAACGTAACTTCTTGTTGAACGTTATTCTTGAAAATTAAGAAGCTAAAAAAATTAGCAACAACATCATCTTCGATAACACCTGCTGCAGCCCCTGCAAACTAGTCGACAACAAAAGCTAGCTAGCTAGACCGTGGGAAAACTACTGCTCGCTTTTGCCGTCGTGACCTGTTGGCCTTTAAGAATTCAGAGGTTTCCATAGGTTTTTGTTAATGGTTCCACCCATTCAGTCAAAATGTGATTGGTTGATTCTAATGTCATGCCAAAGTTTTGCCCTGATACAGTTGAATGGCAGATGGCTTTATCTAGCTTATGATGGCCTAGCCAATGGCTGACTTGGATATCTAAACTCAGCAAAAAAATAAACATCCCTTTTTGAGGACCCTGTCTTTGAAAGATAATTAATAAAAATCCAAATAACTTAACAGATCTTCATTTTAAAAGGTTTAAACACTGTTTCCCATGCTTGTTCAATGAACCATGAACAATTAATGAACATGCACCTGTGGAACGGCCGTTAAGACACTAACAGTTTACAGACTGTAGGCAATTAAGGTCACAGTTATGAAAACGTAGGACACTAAAGAGACCTTTCTACTGACTTTGAAAAACACCAAAAGAAAGATGCCCAGGGTCTCTGCTCATCTGCGTGAATGTGCCTTAGGCATGCTTCAAGGAGGCATGAGGACTGCAGATGTGGCCAGGACAATAAATTGCAATGTCCGTACTGTGAGACGCCTAAGACAGCGCCACAGGGAGACAGGACAAACAGCTGATTTTCCTTGCAGTGGCAGACCACGTGTAACAACACGTGTGGGTGGGACAGGTACAGGTATAGGATGGCAGCAACAACTGTCCGAGTTACACCAGGAATGCACAATAGTCTGAGAGAGGCTTGACTGAGGGCTTGTAGGCCTGTTGTAAGGCAGGTTCTCACCAGACATCACCGTTGCTGGACCAGACAGGACTGGCAAAAAGTGCCACTGACGAGTCGCGGTTTTGTCTCACCAGGGGTGATGGTCAAATTTGCGTTTATTGTCGTTGGAATGAGCGTTACACCGAGGCCTGTACTCTGGAGCGGGGTTGATTTGGAGGTGGAGGATCCGTCATGGTCTGGGGCGGTGTATCACCGGACTGAGCTTGTTGTCATTGCTGACAATCTCAATGCTGTGCGTTACAGGGAAGACATCCTCCTCCCTCATGTGGTACCCTTCCTGCAGGCTCATCCTGACATGACCCTCCAGCATGACAATGCCACCAGCCATACTGCTCGTTCTGTGCGTGATTTCCTGCAGGACAGGAATGTCAGTGTTGTGCCATGGCCAGTGAAGAGCCCGGATCTCAATCCTATTGAGCACATCTGTTGGATCGGAGGGAGAGGGTTAGGATCAGAAATATCCGGGAACTTGCAGGTGCCTTGGTGGAAGAGTGGGGTAACATCTCAAAGCAAGAACTGGCAAATCTGGTGCAGTCCATGAGGAGGAGATGCACTGCAGTACTTAGTATCTGGTGTGGCCACCAGCTGCATTGACTGCTACTTTTGATTTTGACCCCCTCCCTTTGTTCAGGGACACATTATTCAATTTCTGTTCGTCACATCTCCTTGGAACTTGTTCAGTTTATGTCTGTTGTTGAATCTTATGTTCATACAAATATTTGCACATGTTAAGTTTGCTGAAAATAAACACAGTTGACAGTGAGATGATGTTTCCTTTTTTGCTGAGTTTAGATTTATCTCCACAGAGACCAGCAAAGAACTGCTGATTGGACTTTTTTTTTCTCTTCCTCTTTTTCTCTTTCTCTTCAGTGTTAACCCCCGAGATTAAATCAGAACATCTTTGAAAATAACATAATTATTATCATTAATATATTGTTATAATCATTATTTTTTAAATCCTTAGCCCTTCTCTGAAGGCGTAGATCCATTGTTTACCACTGTGTTTGGGTTAGTAATAATTTGTAGAGCGGCTCTATTTTCCTTCAGCATTCCCTTTTGCACTATTTTGAATGTCTAAAGAATCTATATGTTCTGAAATACTTGACATTTTCAACTCTTATGGTGCTGATTTGATAAAATTACAATCATGGTCTTGAATTGGACTGGCATTTTTCTGGTCTGTCGTGACTCGGCTTGGAACCCTTTTCCCCGTCCCAGTCACGGTGTGGTTTTAAGGTCTCTGCACTGGCTGCCAGTGAGTTTTCAAATTAATTAAAGATGATTCTATTGGTTTTTAAATCAATCCATGAATGTGCACCCCAATAAATGTTAGACATGCTATTAGGTTATGTACCCAGTAGGTCCCTCCAGGTCCTCTGGCACTGGCCTTTTAACTATCCCATAGCCTAGGACCAAGAGGCATGGAGAGGCAGCCTTTAGTTATTATGCCCCAGGCTCTGGAATTGCTTGCCCGAGAAGCGGAGGGGGGCTGAAACTGTGGACACATTTTCTTAGCTATGCTTTTCCTTAGTGTGCTTTTTAGTTGTTCAATTTGTCATAGTTAATTTTTTTATATTATATTTGCTCTGTAGTAAATATTTCAGCTTGTCTTTTTGTTGTTTTTTTGTTTTCCTGTAAAGCACATTGCGTTGCATTCCATGTTTGAAATGTGCTGTATAAATAAATATGAATTTGATTATATCCTGCTGCGATGGAATGATTTGCCAGGTACACCTTAAGGATCACATGCTCTGCAGTCTCTGCCTGTTTATCTCAGTGCAGGGCATGTGAGGTGATGTGATGTCTGTTCTGCAGTGAGTCCCTGTCTGCTATCTCTCCTTCATTACCTTAGTTACACTGGGCTGAGTGGGCTCTGTGTGCTAGCCTGTGTCTTCTCTTTCTCTCTCACACTTAACGGTTTGGGTCTCACTGGCGTCCCTTCTGGATGGTTAAGCATTGTACCTGTACTACCATTACTGTACCTCAATCTCATCTCCTAAAGTTAGCATTTTCTTCTCATTTAACTTCTCAAAGTATTACCATACAAGACTTTGCTGCTATCGCTTGCCTTTCTCTCAGCAGAGGGAGTGAATATTTCATATTGTGTACAATGTGCTGCCGAGGTGCATATGCGTGACGCTGTCGGACCAGAACTGGCCAGGTCAAATGTATCTCATCGAATCTCAACCCTCTCATCTTTTTGGCTGCGGTCCAAACACTTAAAAGCCACCCTATCCCTTCAGCCTCAAATTAAGTGGACACTTAATGATGATGACATATCATTACATTTGACGAGTTTACACTTGCAGGGCAAGGGGCGAGGGAGGAAGGAATGATTTTTAAATTGACCACCCTTAGCCGGAAATTAGTCACTGGTTCATCCTGCGATGATTGTGTTTTCAGCCACCGGTAGCTTGTGGGTACTTTATATGCACAACAGTCAATTATGAGTGCATGTCTACTTATATTAAATATGTAATTATTAATATACGCCTACTGTACGATAGCTATCAAGTTAATTAGCTAGCTAATGTTAGCCTGCCTAGCTGGAAAAGGGAAATGTTTTATTTCCACATTTTCCAAACAAAAACATATTTACTTTTTCCGAGACATGTTTGTGCCGTCATGTGCATTTAGTAGCACCATATCTATCTTATTTACATTCGTTTTTACTTACATTAGTGTCGTGTCTTTGGCTATGCCAGATTAAGTGATATGACATGCTATTCTATAAAATCCTTTCTCTATAATTAATATTACCTGATTGAGCTAATCATGTAAATGTAATTAACTAGAAAGTCAGGGCACCACGAAATAATAATTATAGAGCAGTTATCTTCCGAAGAAACTCTTAAAGATCTAGTAATATTTTACACCAATAGCAGTCAATATTAATCGTCACCTTATTTCAGTCTCATCTGAAAGTTGTAAATTCTTCACGAACCCTGGCTAACAAGTTGAATCAGCAATACAAAATTGGGTTTAATTATTTATTTACTAAATACCTAACTAATCGCACAGAATGAATCATACCTTCATTACAAATTATGTCATGAAGGAAAACGTCCCTAGCGGACGGAACAGATATGACCGCTGGTTACACAAAGAAAAGGGGATTGGGTTTGAGTGAAAGAGCGGGTAGACTTGAGGAACAAAGGGAGAAGCTATGTCTCTATCTAGGTAGCTACTCTATTGTAAATACAAAATCTTATGCATTCTAAATCACCGCCCATTTGGAAAAGGAAAATGCAATAAATATTTACTCTGAGCTGCGCTTCAATAGGTTGGTGGTAGATGGAAGGTCGTGTTGCCCAACAGAGTCCTTTGAAGAGTGTCTTTGGTGGTGGATGGAAGGCCGTGTTGCCCAACGGAGTCCTTTGTCCTTTGAAGAGTGTCTCTGGTGGTGAACGGGATACGTTGTAGTGTCGTCGTTGTGTGGTAGATGGGAATACTCTGTCCGTCCTTTCCTAGCCCACGTTTACAGCGGCCGCTGCGAACTCAACGGCTAGGAGGTATCACTTCTGTAGCGAATAAGAGTTCAAAGTTCATACCATTCGCAACCAAAGCTCACGCTGAGGTTTGTTTTGTTCTGTAGTTATTATCTGAATTCTTCTGACATCGGACCGTCGTCCTAATGTACCCGGAACAGAAGGTTACATTTTCGTCAAGGGCTTATATAGTGGAGGGAGAGAAGGCTGTGTTTCATAGTTTATAACCCATGTCTCTTCACAGGGGCAGGCCACTGATTGAGCAGAGCTCTAATCTTATGAAAACCCAATTCTCTCATTTGGAAGCTAAAATTACATTTAATCTTTTCACAAATAGTTTTATTTAAATTGCATTTAAATTGCACAACAATTCCATGTGAATCTGATAACTATAATGTGTAGACTTTCCCAGATACAGTTTATGTCATCCTGTCATCAGTCATAATGTCTCAGATGACAACCGAACTGACATCATATTTATTAAGTACAGACGCATATTTTCAACTGGTTCTATTACCGAAATATGGTTCCTTTCCCTCCACTTGTTTGATGTTCCCAGACTCTCTATGTTTAACAAAGGCTATTCAAGAGTCCCTCAGTAGTCAGAGAGAGGGAAGGGAGAAAGGTATTTATGGGGGGGGTCATAAACCTTACCCACAGACCAACGTCATGACACTAGTATGTTGACTTCTCCATTCATGTTGTTTTTAAGTTTACACTGACTTTTCTTAGCAGATGTACAATCGTCGCAAATTGAATTATGGGGAGTTTCAGGCCCGGGAGTGAACATTATTGTGCACTCGCAAAGCCGACTAAAAAACGAAGACTGAGGGGCTTACGTTGAAAACGTCCCTTGCTTGGCTAGTCATTTGTACCGCCCTCCAAGATGGTGACAGGGATTCCCCCAAGGGCATAAGGCAAGGATAAGTGGACGAGGGTGTGTCTTTTTAAGTGTTTGGACCGCAGTCTTTCTGTATCCCTCTTCATGACCTTTGCCCTGTTCTCCTTCTGCCCCCCCCCCCCCTCTCCCTCATGTCCACCCCCTTTCTTTCTGCCCTCTCTCCCTATATTTCTCTGCCCTCTCTTCCTGCTCTGTCTCTTTCTGGTATATTTCTCCTCTTTCTGCCCTCTCCCTGCCCTCTTCCTCCTCTCCCTTCTCCCTCAGCTCTGTCCTAATGTGACACAGGGTAATTGTACAGGTAGCAGTGTGTTCCCTTCAGCTGTCCTCTCCTCAGATCTCATGACAGGGCCGCCCTATTCTAACACTGGGAAATGGAAAGATATTGGTTTGTCTGGTCTGGTCTAACACTGGGAAAGGGAACGATCTTGGCTTTTCTAGTCAGGTCTGGTTTAGAACTTAAATTATTCTAATCGTCCAGGAAGAGTAGCTACAACTTAGGGATGGAGGGAGAAAGAGCGGGAGAGTTGATTTGGAAGCAGAGTTGATGTCCCCTCACAAAGGGCTTTGTGCCCACTGGGCATCATCCGAATAGTCTTTAATAGGTACAATACCGCTGATTAGCTGAAAGCTAAAACCAGCATGCGGCCCTGTCTGTGAACTCCTAGCATGACAGCGCAGCTCCACTCTGTTGCCCAGGAAGCTAGAGACTAGGCACAAAGAGTTTAGGTTTGAACAATCAGCTGAGATGTCAGCACTGTTCCACTTAGGCTAACGCTTACTCATCCACTCTTTCTCTTTCCATCTCTTGCTTGCTTACACACACATACACACACACACACACACACACACACACACGGAATACATTTTAATTGGTATTTCAGTGTAAAGAGGGTTCACACAGTAACCACACTATTCTAAGCTGCCTGTCAGTGAATTGGGCTCATGTTGTACTTACCAATGGATGAGCAGGCAGTTGTACAATACATTAGTTGTCTGTGAGGAATGAGTGGTGGGTGTGATAGGCTAGCATAATAAAAGGGATGTTTAATTATGTGGCAAAGTATGCCTACAGGCATCCAACTGCCAAAACAAAAGAGCCTAATGATCAGTATTGATTTGCGATATCAACTGTCTTCAATGATCACATGAGGTGAATGGGATACATGGGGTATTCCCTTTCGCTAATTATGTAGCCTCTCTGTGTACTTGTTTTTGTGTTCTCTGTAGGTACAATGGTTCTCTGCCCAGTGGGGACAGGGGGAGGAGGAAGAGCCGCTTCGCTCTGTACCGGAGGACCAAGGCCAACGGAGTCAAACCCAGCACTGTTCACATCCTCAACACACCACACGACAGCAAGGTGTGTGTGTGATGTTACCATAGTCTTCCTATGGTGGGAAATTCTGTTCTCATGGTAACCTACAGTAAGAGTGGACAGGGTAAAAGGATTATTGCTGTGTCTGTGTCCGTGTGTGATTGCAGGCAGTCCACAGCAGAGGGCAGCACAGCATCTCCTTCACTCTGTCCCGCAACCAGACAGTGGTGGTGGAGTACTGCCACGACAACGACACTGACATGTTCCAGGTAAACACCACAACAAGGGTTTCATTTAGGCTAAATACCAGAATGATGCCAGCTTATCTAGAGAACACTGAGTTCTTTGTCTTCCATAACCAGGAAGAACAGAAAGAGGGGTTGCTACCACTTTCCCTTTTTGAATAGATAATTGAAGGACTTGGTTATTATTTATTGCTTCTGCTATGTGTATACCACGTCCTCCAGAGTTTCTATTGGATGCTTAATTTTGACTCGGATGCTGGGTATACTCTGAACCATCAATGGGCTTGGCAATCCCACACCAAACCCCTTACTGTACTGAAAGAACCACATCACACATTACAACCGCAGGGGAACGTGATGAAGATTCAGTTCTGAAAAGATGGCTGTTGGTGGCCAGCTGAGAACAGGGACCCAGATACATTCAAAGCATGGAGAGGGGTGTAGAACTATAAATACATGTACTTGTATCTTAAGTGTTTTATCACAGGTGGTTAATTTAATATGAGTAACTACACACAGCTTGAAAATAAATGTTGCTGGATGTTACTGCTATTTTTGTGTGAAAGATAAAGTATTGGTAAGTCATAAGCACAACAGGATCCTTCAAGTCCTGGAATAATTAACAAGCTAAAGAAAAGCTCAAATCATCAATAAAACGAAAGTCATGACTTGACATAAAATATTACTTTTAGCTACTAGTAGAGCAAAGGGCCTTAAAATTGCTTTCCAATCGAACCCTGTTCTGAACACAATAAAGATCCCATGTAATGTTTCTCTCCGTCTCACTCGTTTCCCTGCAGATTGGGCGCTCCACAGAAAGTCCAATAGACTTTGTTGTGACGGACACTTCAGGAGAGGGGAAGGAGGGTGAGGACCCCTCGGTGGCCCCCAGCACCATCTCCCGCTTCGCCTGCAGGGTGGTGTGTGAACGCAACCCCCCCTACACCGCACGCATCTATGCCGCTGGCTTCGACTCCTCCAAAAACATCTTCCTAGGGGTTAGTGTGTAGCACAGGCTCGGTAGAGAGACCAAATGGAGAGATGTATGGGCACAAACCCACCATCGCTGGACCAGACAGTTGGATGTCAGTTGAAAATGAGTTGGAGAAGAATCACACTTCGTTATGGCCAAATTCAATAGGCACAAACGAGTGTGTTCCTATTGGACAGGTGCCGGCAGTACCTACCTACATTTTTTCCCTCTACTGAATGCAATAGATACAAATAACCAAGCTTCTGTTCTCTCCCAATTTTCTTCCTTTTCTTCTTCTTCATCATCTCCTCCTCCTTCAGGAGAAAGCCACTAAGTGGAAGAACCCGGATGGCCACATGGATGGTTTGACCACCAACGGGGTGCTGGTGATGCACCCCGAGGGCTTCCCTGAGGACAGCAGACAGGGTCTATGGAGGGAGATCTCTGTATGTGGGGACGTTTACGCCCTCCGAGAGACACGCTCCGGACCCAGCCGAGGAAAACTGGTCAGTACTTAAGCCACAAGAGGCACAACCAGAACTCTGCCCCAAATGGCACCCTATTCTATATATGTTACCCACCGGCTCGATTCGGTCTCATGTAGCGAAATTTGAAATTGTGTTTTTTACATTGGATAAAAGTAGAGATTTAGAGCTACAAAATGGTATATCATACACTACAGTTGAGAAACAATGGGAAAGTAATTCTGCTTTGAAAGTTGATAAACTTGTAACCTCACTTTTGAGAAAATGGCCCTTGAGTGTTTTGGTACCTACTGGCGAGCTCTTCTTTGTTTACACCCATTTAGCATCGTTAACACACTCTTAAGCTTTAGCCCCACCCATCTCTGACCATTTTGCTCGCACTAGTAGATCTGCTTGGGCTGTTTTTATCTTATCCAGAGTGTTGGTGACTGCAACTGTGCTGCTGGCAACAATTTACTTGTGCTTTTTTTTTGCCAACGTTTACTGACACCGGCCATATTGTTGTTGGGCATTTGTAAATTCATCAGTTATTCTGCACTCAGGCACACTCAGACGAGAGTGTTCTGAAATCGGAGTAGATGGCCAGAACAAATTTACCAGCTACGTCTATCGACAATTGTTGCAGTGACATCATAAACATTCTATGGAAATAGTTACTTGCATAGTGGAGTTTTTAGACATGTAGCTAAACAATGGACCATAATCCCAACTCGTGACATTACTACCCTGCATGAATCTGCAGGTAGCTAACCTACCAGGTTCGACTTTCTAACCAAATTTGAAAGTTGTAATATCTGAAAAGGTAGCTAGCTAGACTCTTTAAAAAAAAAAAAATTTAACCTTTATTTAACTAGGCAAGTCAGTTAACCTGTTGCGACGAGCAATCCCGTATCCGGGATCCTATTTATAGCCTCAAGCTCATTACCATAACGCAACGTTAACTATTCATGAAAATCGCAAATGAAATTAAATAAATATATTAGCTCTCAAGCTTAGCCTTTTGTTAACAACACTGTCATCTCAGATTTTCAAAATATGCTTTTGAACCATAGCTAAACAAGCATTTGTGTAAGAGTATTGATAGCTAGCATACCATTAAGCCTAGCATTCAGCATGCAACATTTTCACAAAAACAAGAAAAGCATTCAAATAAAATCATTTACCTTTGAAGAACTTCAGATGTTTTCAATGAGGAGTGTCTCAGTTAGATAGCAAATGTTCAGTTTTTCCAAAAATATTATTTGTGTAGGACAAATCGCTCCGTTTTGTTCATCACGTTTGGGTAAGAAAAAAACCCAAAAATTAAGTCATTACAACGCAAACGTTTTTCCAAATTAACTCCATAATATCGACAGAAACATGGCAAACGTGGTTTAGAATCAATCCTCCAGGTGTTTTTCACATATCTATCGATGATAAATCATTCGTGGCAGTTGACTTTCTCCTCTGAAGAGAGCATGGACCTGGAGATTACGCAATAATTTCGACGGAGGACACCGGGCGGACACCTGGTAAATGTAGTCTCTTATGGTCAATCTTCCAATGATATGCCTACAAATACGTCACAATGCTGCAGACACCTTGGGGAAACGACAGAAAGTGCAGGCTCATTCCTGGCGCATTCACAGCCATATAAGGAGACATTGGAACACAGGGCATTCAAAATCTGGACCATTTCCTGTATGAAATTTCATCTTGGTTTCGCCTGTAGCATTAGTTCTGGGGCACTCACAGATAATATCTTTGCAGTTTTGGAAACGTCAGAGATTTTTTCCCTCCAACGCTGTCAATTACATGCATAGTCGAGCATCTTTTCGTGACAAAATATCTTGTTTAAAACGGGAACGTTTTTTATCCAAAAATTAAAAGAGCGCCCCCTATCTCGAAGAAGTTAAGAACAAATTCTTATTTACAATGATGGCCTAGCAAAAGGCAAAAGGCCTCCTGTGTGGACGGGGGCCTGGGATAATACAAAATACAATATAAATACAGGACAAAACACACATTACGACAAGAGAGACAACACTACATAAAGAGAGACCTAAGACAACAACATAGCAAGGTAGCAACACAACATAATAACAACATAACAACAACATGGTAGCAACACAACATGGTAGCAGCATAAAACATGGTACAAACATTATTGGGCACAGACAATAGCACAAAGGGCAGAAGGTAGAGACAACAATAGAACTGTCAGTAAGAGTGTCCATGATTGAGTCTTTGAATGAAGAGATTGAGACAATACTGTCCAGTTTGAGTGTTTGTTGCAGCTCGTTCCAGTTGCTAGCTGCAGCGAACTGAAAAGAGGAGTGACCCAGGGATGTGTGCTTTGGAGACCTTTAACAGAATGTGACTGGCAGAACGGGTGTTGTATGTGGAGGATGAGGGCTGCAGTAGAAATTTCAGATGTGGGTAGTGAGGCCTAAGAGGATTTTATAAATAAGCATCAACGAGTAGGTCTTGCGACGGGTATACAGAGATGACCAGTTTACAGAGAAGTATAGAGTGCAGTGATGTGTCCTATAAGGAGCATTGGTGGCAAATCTGATGGCCGAATGGTAAAGAACATCTAGCCGCTCGAGAGCACCCTTACCTGCCAATCTATAAATTATGTATCCGTAATCTAGCATAGGTAGAATGGTCATCTGAATCAGGGTTAGTTTGGCATCTGGGGTGAAAGAGGGGCGATTACGATAGAGGAAACCAAGTCTCGAATTAACTTAAACCTACAGCTTTGATATGTGCTGAGAGAAGGACAGTCTAGCCATACTCCGAGTACTTGTATGAGGTGACTACCGCAAGCTCTAAACTAGAGGTCGACCGATTATGATTTTTCAACGCCGATACCGATTATTGGAGGACCAAAAGAAACTATACCGATTAATCGGCCGATTTCAACAAAAAAAATTATATATATTTGTAATAATGACAATTACAACAATACTGAATTAACACTAATTTTAACTTAATATAAAACATCAATAAAATCAATTTAGCCTCAAATACATAATGAAACATGTTCAATTTAGTTTAAATAATGCAAAAACAAAGTGTTGGAGAAGAAAGTAATATGTGCCATGTAAAAAAGCTAACGTTTAAGTTCCTTGCTCAGAACATGAGAACATATGAAAGTTGGTGGTTCCTTTTAACATGAGACTTCAATATTCCAAGGTAAGAGGTTTTAGGTTGTAGTTAATATAGTATTTATAGGACTATTTCTCTCAATACTATTTGTATTTCATATACCTTTGACTATTGGATGTTCTTATAGGCACTATAGTATTGCCAGTGTAACAGTATAGCTTCCATAGCCCATTAGTTCGCAATGAGCCAGGCAGCCCAAACTGTTGCATATACCCTGACTCTGCGTGCAATGAACGCAAGAGAAATGACACAATTTCACCTGGTTAATATTGCCTGCTAAACTGGATCAGTATTTATAACTAGTGATTATGATGGCTTGTTTTTATAAGATAAGTTTAATGCTAGCTAGCAATTTACCTTGGCTTCTACTGCATTTGCGTAACAGGCAGGCTACCTGTGGAGTGCAATGGTTAGAGCGTTGGACTAATTAACTGTGCGGTTGCAAGATTGGATCCCCTGGGCTGACAAGGTGAAAATCTGTCGTTCTGCCCCTGAACAAGGCAGTTAACCCACAGTTCCTAGGCAGTCATTGAAAATAAGAACGTGTTCTTAACTGACTTGCCAAGCTAAATAAAAGGTATTTTCCCTCAGGCGGAGGGAGAAAGTAGTGCCCTTCGTGATGGTTCTCTGGTGGACCTGTGTGGAGCCACTCTGCTGTGGCGTACTGGAGAGGGCCTGCTCCGCGCTCCCACCCTCCGCCACCTGGAGGCACTGCGACAGGAGCTCAACGCTGCCCGGCCACAGTGTCCTGTAGGCCTCAGTACCCTGGCCTTCCCCAGCTTGCCACGCAGCCATAGGTTAGTAATATGCACAGTGATGTAGTGGAGGGTAAATAGAGTTCACACACCTTTTTTTGGCGTGGGGGTTTACCCACCATTTGTGGAAAAATACATTGAAAGTATAGGGAGTGTTTATTTATTTCAATTTAGTGGGTAGATTATCTTTAATATTGCAGATTGTGGCTTCTATCAATGTAATTACCTGCATCATTTCCAATTCCCCCATATATTTTATTTTGTATATAGAGTACCAGTAAAAAGTTTGGTCACACCTACTCGTTCAAGGGTTTTTCTTTCTTTTGACTATTTTCTACATTGTAGAATAATAGTGAAGACATCAAAACTTTGAAATAACACATATGGAATCATGTAGTAACCAAGAAAGTGTTAAACAAATTAAAATATATTTTAGATTATTCAAAGTAGCCACCCTTTGCCTAGATGACAGCTTTGCACACTCTTGGCATTTTCTCAGCCAGCTTCATGAGGTAAGTCACCTGGAATGCATTTAAATTAATATGTGTGCCTATTTAAAAGTTAATTTGTGGATTTTTTTTCCTTAATGCGTTTGAGCCAATCAGTTGTGTTGTGACAAGGTGGTATACAGAAGATAGCCCTATTTCGTTAAATACCAAGTCCATAATATGGCAAGAACAGCTCAAACAAGCAAAGAGAAACAACAGTCCATCATTATTTTAAAACATGAAGGTCAGTCAAATAAAAGCTTCACAGAGTTCAAGTAACAGACACATCAACATCAACTGTTCAGAGGAGAATGTGTGAATCAGGCCATCATGGTCCAATTGCTGCAAAGAAACCACTACTAAAGAACACCAATAAGAAGAAGAGACTTGCTTGGGCCAAGAAACACGAGCAATGGACATTAGACCAGGGGAAATCTGTCCTTTTGGTCTGATGAGTCCAAATTTGACATTTTTGGTTCCAACCGCCGTGTCTTTGTGAGACGCAGAGTAGGTGAACGGATGATCTCTGCATGTGTGGTTCCCACCGTGGAGCATGGAGGAGGAGGTGTGATGGTGACACTGTCAGTGATATATTTAGAATTCACTTAACCAGCATGGATACCGCAGCATTTTGCATCTTAGTGGGGCTGCCATTTTTTTTTAAACAGGACACTGACCCAAAACACACCTCCAGGCTGTGTAAGGCCTATTTGACTAAGAAGGAGAGTAATTGAGTGGTGCATCAGATGACCTGGCCTCCAATCACCTAACCTCAACCCAATTGAGATGGTCTGCGATGAGTTGGATCGCAGAATGAAGGAAAAGCAGACTGAAGTGCTCAGCATGTGGGAACTCCTTCAAGACAGTGGGAAAAGCATTCCAGGTGAAGCTGGTTGAGAGAATGCCAAGACTGTGCAAAGCTGTCATCAAGGCAAGGGTGGCTACTTTGAAGAATCTCAAATATAAAATCTATTTAGATTTGTTTAACACTTTTGGTTACTATGTGTTATTTCATAGTTTTGATGTCTTCGCTATTATTCTACAGTGTAGAAAATAGTAAAAAATAAAGAAAAACCCTTGAATGAGTAAGTGTGTCAACTTTTGACTGGTAGTGTAGGTCAGGATATTAAAGCCTCCATATATCCACTAGTTCCTATATATCCATGGTATTTTGTGATTTCCTTAAGTACATGAGGGTAATCGTTTGTAGTGTGATTTCCTTTACAGCCCATTAAAGTATTTAAAACCGTATTATAGTCTCCCACCATAATAACAGACGCTTGTATTGCATGTAGGCTTGATACATTAATTTTTAAGAAGCTTCGATCATCATTATTTGGACTGTATAGATTAATGAGCCAAATCTGTTTATGGTCCAATAACATATTTAAAAGAATCCTTCTACCTTTTCGGATCTGTTTTGTACAGTTTGCTCAATTGGATCAAAATTATTGTTAATAAATATCATCACCAAGTATAGGGAGTGTTAGTTGATTCACCCTGTACGGTGATCAGCGTTAACCCACCTACTTTTTTTTACCACTACATTACAACACCCACACACAAACACACAGCGGTTATAGCCTATCGGTCAAAGTGTTGGGCCTGTAACCGAAAGGTTTGAATACCTGAGCCAACAAGGTGAACAATCTGTGTATGTGCCCTTGAGCAAGGCACTTAACCCTAATTGCGCCATGGTCTCCGTTGATAATGGCAGATACCCCACTCCAAGGGGATATGCAAAAATATATATCTAAGTCACAAATGCGTATTAATAAACACTTGTACTTGTGTGAAATAGGACAAATATAAGCACCCACAATTACTATTATTATTACTACACACTGCTACACTAGTAGCTCAATACTTCCTGGCCCGTAGGCCTCAGTAAGCAGCCACAGATGGGTAGCTACTAAACAGTGGTACACTAGGAGCTCAACACTTCCTGGCCCGTAGGCCTCAGTAAGCAGCCACAGATGGGTAGCTACTAAACAGTGGTACACTAGGAGCTCAACACTTCCTGGCCCGTAGGCCTCAGTAAGCAGCCACAGATGGGTAGCTACTAAACAGTGGTACACTAGGAGCTCAACACTTCCTGGCCCGTAGGCCTCAGTAAGCAGCCACAGATGGGTAGCTACTAAACAGTGGTACACTAGGAGCTCAACACTTCCTGGCCCGTAGGCCTCAGTAAGCAGCCACAGATGGGTAGCTACTAAACAGTGGTACACTAGGAGCTCAACACTTCCTGGCCCGTAGGCCTCAGTAAGCAGCCACAGATGGGTAGCTACTAAACAGTGGTACACTAGGAGCTCAACACTTCCTGGCCCGTAGGCCTCAGTAAGCAGCCACAGATGGGTAGCTACTAAACAGTGGTACACTAGGAGCTCAATACTTCCTGGCCCGTAGGCCTCAGTAAGCAGCCACAGATGGGTAGCTACTAAACAGTGGTACACTAGTAGCTCAATACTTCCTGGCCCGTAGGCCTCAGTAAGCAGCCACAGATGGGTAGCTACTAAACAGTGGTACACTAGTAGCTCAATACTTCCTGGCCCGTAGGCCTCAGTAAGCAGCCACAGATGGGTAGCTACTAAACAGTGGTACACTAGGAGCTCAACACTTCCTGGCCCGTAGGCCTCAGTAAGCAGCCACAGATGGGTAGCTACTAAACAGTGGTACACTAGGAGCTCAACACTTCCTGGCCCGTAGGCCTCAGTAAGCAGCCACAGATGGGTAGCTACTAAACAGTGGTACACTAGGAGCTCAATACTTCCTGGCCCGTAGGCCTCAGTAAGCAGCCACAGATGGGTAGCTACTAAACAGTGGTACACTAGGAGCTCAACACTTCCTGGCCCGTAGGCCTCAGTAAGCAGCCACAGATGGGTAGCTACTAAACAGTGGTACACTAGGAGCTCAACACTTCCTGGCCCGTAGGCCTCAGTAAGCAGCCACAGATGGGTAGCTACTAAACAGTGGTACACTAGGAGCTATACCTATTCATAAGTTGCCCCTATCTACTGTTAGTGATCAGGTGCAAATTCAACCTTGAGCATGACACAACATGACCCAAATCTGATTTTATCCCATGTAATCTATTTATAGCTATTTTGCAATATAATATAACTACTACCAAAAACGAATAAAAATTATGCTTTGAGTTTGATAAAAGCTAAAACCAAGTCGTTGTCATTTCCCCCCCAGTCTGGAGGAGCGCCAGCCCTGGGTCTACCTGACCTGTGGACATGTGCATGGCCACCATGACTGGGGCCAGCGTCCGGAGCGCCGGGAGGAGGGAGGAGAAGAGGGGGAGGAAGGGATCACAACGGTCCGCCGGGAGTGCCCTCTATGCAGGAGTGTAGGGCCCTACGTGCCACTGTGGCTGGGGTGTGAGCCCGCAGTGTACGTGGATGCTGGAGCTCCCACATATGCGTTTGTACCCTGCGGCCACGTTTGTTCGGAGAGGACAGCCAAGTATTGGGCGGATACCCCACTGCCTCATGGGACACACGCCTTCCGGCCCACCTGTCCCTTCTGCTCTGCTCCTCTCAGCAGCACCCCACAGGGCTGGACACGCCTCATCTTCCAGGGCCCTATCGACTAGCTCGGGCCCCCGGGAATGGAGACCACAACTACTACGCAAACGTGGAACCAACCACGTCACTAAGCCAAGGGCCCAATCCTAACTTGAGATAATAGTGCGGAACTAACGTGAATATTTCTTCCATTTACACTGCATCCTTGATGTATGATTTTAGACAAGTGCGTGTAACTTTTAAACATCTTTGTAAATCATGCGTTGATGTCAGTTTAGGATCTGTGTGGAAGTTTAAGTTAGACTCACGTTTCTCTCAAGGTATGATTTTGTCCATAACAGAACCTCACTTCAAAAGCAATAAGAACTCCACTATAGCAAAGCATTACACTCATAGATAAGCTAGTTGTTCCGTTAGTCATCCATGTTTCCAGTTGTCTCTTCAGACATGGCTGAATGTTGTCTGCAGCTCAAGGGCTAAACCTGGGGTATGTTGAAGTCACTGGATGTTCATATTTAATGGTTTCCTGAAAATAATGGTTAATGGTTTCCCTCTCAGCTTAATTTTGAACCAACAATGTAATGATGCTTCCAAAGTTTTTGATTGAATATTCCATTTGACAAAATTTGAATTTTTCTGAAAACAAAACATTGTAATATTGCGAAGCGGTTCACCTCGCAATTACCAATAACTTACTCTATAGTAGCAAAGATAAGTGATGTTTGTGAACATTCTGCAGTTTGACCACACCTCAGGTTGGGAACCAGTCAGACAGACAAGGTCTGTGCCATGTGACAATATAGCAGAAAGATCAAAGGCTGTGACCGAAGGTAACCTCATAAGACAACAGTTTTTCAATTAAAATTTAACTATTTTATTAAAATTGGGGATGTTTGGGATGGGTTAGGATTTTATTTAGATGTTAAGATACAACTATTTTTTTATCTTGAGTATTGTTTTTAGTTAAATGTGATTTGTCAATGTAAGCGTTTTCTATATGTGTATGATTATTATTATTATTATTATGTGTGTTCGATGAAACTGGGAGAGCTTGTGAGTGTGAGAAAATTGCCAACACTGTGTCACACAACCATAAAAAATTGCCCAGACAATGAATGTAGCCAAATACTCAGGCTATACTAGCTTAGCCTTCCAATGTGCTCGTATTGAATTGTTCTATATTATGCTACTATTTTTTTATCTAAACATCGTGATATAGCTGGAACATTTCAAATTGCTTCAAGAAGATGAACCCGTTAAATAACATACCTACACTACTTCTTGTTTATCTTGCATGAACACACACACACACACATATTGCACTGTGGATTGCCAAACCTTGCATTTATGCTAAATTGTACACAGTGTTACATGTTAATTATACACAGTACTAAATGCCTCAAGTGAAAAGAAATGCTGGCGAAGTGAGCAGTCCAACAGAAATCTATAATTTAAACATGTTCTTTCCCATATAAGAAATGTACACGCCTACTCAGCTGCTATTCAGGGACAGAGAACATGCAGCAGAACCGACATGATGTAGTTATCTAGAATAGAGATAATCGTGTCAGCTCTATATTACCTTTCTATCATGTATGAACTTTTTCAGGTTTACAGCCGTCAGTCCTCCGCACACTACCATGCTGTATTTGACATACACTATATATACAAAAGTATGTGGACACCTTGAAATTAGTGGATTTGGGGGCCGCCTAAGTGCGTAAAAATCAACTGTCCTCGGTTGCAACACTCACTACCGATTGCCAAACTGCCTCTGGAAGCAATGTCAGCACAAGAACTGTCTTCGTCGGGAGCTTCATGAAATGGGTTTCCATGGCCAAGCAGCCGCACACAAGCCTAAGATCACCATGCGCAATGCCAAGCATTGGCTGGAGTGGTGTAAAGCTTGCCACCATTGGACTCTGGAGCAGTGGAAACGCATTCTCTGGAGCATCTGGCAGTCTGATGGACGAATCTGCATTTGGCGGAAGCCAAACGCTACCTGCCCGAATGCATCATGCCAACTATAAAGTTTGGTGGAGGAGTAATAATAGTCTGGGGCTGTTTTTCATGGTTTGGGCTATGCCTCTTAGTTCCAGTGAAGGGGAATTTGAACGCTACCGCATACAATGACATTCTAGATGAATATGTGCTTCCAACCTTGTTGCAATAGTTTGGGAAGGCCCTTTCCTGTTTCAGCATGAAAAAGAGAGGTCCATACAGAAATGGTTTGTTGAGATAGGTGTGGAAGAACTTGACTGACCTGCACAGAGCCCTGACCTCAACCCCATCGAACACCTTTGTGATGAATTGGAACGCCGACTGCGAGCCTGGCCTAATCGCTTAACATTAGTGCCTGACCTCACTAATGCTCTTGTGGCTGAATGGAAGTCCCTGCAGCAATGTTCCAACATCTTGTGGAAAGCCTTCCCAGAAGAGTGGAGGCTGTTATAGCCACAAAGGAGGGACCAACTCCATATTAATGCCCATGTTTTTGGAATGAGTTGTTTGATGAGCAGGTGTCCACATACTTGTGGTAGTGTGGTGTGAAATGGGTAATATTACCAATGGGTAAAGATAGAAGCACTTCAGGATGTTACAACCAATCAGGACGTCTTCCGAGTTCAGTTGTTAAAAGAACAACCTTCTCTTCCTCAGTGCCAGTATTTTAACCAAACCGATTGTCTATTAGCTCAGGTTTAGAATACCCAGTGTTTGCCCACGGGGCAGCACAGGACACTCGGCTACAGTAAGCTAGTAGTAGACAAGATTTTGGATGGTCATTTATTTCATGGCCACATTGAAAGAGTTGCAACGTTAGAGAACATTCCGTTAAGAATACATTGTTTAGAAATACATGAATAGTGAGTCATGTCATTCGGTAAAGTCCATTTCTGTTTGCAACATTCGGTAAAACATTATTACCTTTTTTAATAGGCCCCAGTTACTGCACCTTTCAATATTTCTCAAGACCTTAGTACAGGGGCGGGTGATCTCAGACCTGGTCTGAGATCAGTCTGATGACTTCCATATCCGGGTAATAATACAGTTACCCAGTCCCTCAGGGGTTGTGGTGGAACTAGTCAGGATTTTTTTTAAAGTCAGTTACATTTCTGTTACCTACCCCATTAAAATAGCCGAAATCTCCATTTGCCCCAGTCCACGGCATATTCTGCTATTGAACGTGCCAATTCTTAAATGTAGGCCTATTATTATGATATAGCAGGTGAATGAAATAATGTTTGCCCAGACTTTTGTCATATTTTATTGTTTTATATCCTTTTTGTTCTGGGTTATTTTATCCATTGTTTTTTTCTCCTCTGATTTATTCTCCCATTGCACCCCAGAGTCTGTATAAGTCACTCCCAACGACGGGTCCATGGTCAGATATCGTTTCAGTCCCTCTAATGCTTCATTCTGGAATTGGGGTGAGCATAATCTGATCCTAGATCTGAGGGATTTATTAAACCTTATTAAACCAACATTAAACCATTTTTCTATCTGTTTATCCCCACCTCGCAGATTACCTTTGATTTGTAAGGTCCTGTTAACCTCACAACTATTACTCTGGAGCGATCAAAACTCTAAATGCTTATGAAGTGCTTTGCCTCTTACTTCACTGTAATCCTGGGGTGCACAGACAATCACTGTACACACGTCAATAAACCTGTTTTAAAACTAGACTGTCTGTCTGTTTACTGACTGGAAGGGGATGAGATTAAGGTTTGGGGGTCATGAATGTCAAAAGGAATAGCTGTTCTCCCCTTAACATCAGAAGCCTCCTCCCTATGTTTGTTTTACTCACTGCTTAAGCACACTCCGCCAACCCTGATGTCCTAGCCGTGTCTGAATCCTGGTTTAGGAAGGCCACCAAAAATTCTGAGATTTCCATACCAAACTACAACATTTTCTGTCAAGATAGAACTGCCAAAGGGGGAGGAGTTGCAATCTACCGCAGAGATAGCCTGCAAATTTCTGTCATTCTTTTCAGGTCTATGCCCAAACAGTTCGAACTTCTAATTTAAAAAATGAATCTCTCCAGAAATAAGTCTCTCACTGTTGCTGCCTGTTATCGACCCCCCTCTGTTCCCAGCTGTGCCCTGGACACCATATGTGAATTGATCGCCCCCAATCTAGCTTCAGAGTTTGTTCTGTTAGGTGACCTAAACTGGGATATGCTTAACACCCCGGCAGTCCTACAATCTAAGCTAGATGCCCTAAATCTCACACAAATCATCAAGGAACCCACCAGGTACAACCCTAAATCCGTAAACATGGGCACCCTCATGACATTATCCTAACCACCTTGCCATCCATATACACCTCTGCTGTTTTCAATCAGGATCTCAGCGATCACTGCCTCACTGCCTGTATCCTCTATGGGTCCGCGGTCAAACGACCACCCCTCATCACTGTCAAACGCTCCCTAGAACACTTCTGCGAACAGGCCTTTCTTATCGACCTGGCCCGGGTATCCTGGAAGGATATTGACCTCATCCCGTCAGTCGAGGATGCCTGGTCGTTGTTTAAAAGTAATTTCCTCACCATCTTAGATAAGCATGCCCCTTTCAAAAAAATGCAGAACTAAGAACAGATATAGTCCTTGGTTCACTCCAGACCTGACTGCCCTTGATCAGCACAAAAACATCCTGTTGCGGACTGCAATAGCATCGAATAGTCCCCGCGATATGCAACTGTTCAGGGAAGTCAGGGACCAATACACGCAGTCAGTCAGGAAAGCAAAGGCTAGCTTTTTCAAGCAGAAATATGCATCCTGTAGCTCTACCTCCAAAAAGTTTTGGGACACTGTAAAGTCCATGGAGAACAAGAGCACTTCCTCCCAGCTGCCCACTGCACTGAGGTTAGGTAACACGGTCACCACCGATAAATCCATGATAATCGAACATTTCAATAAGTAGTTCTCTACGGCTGGCCATGCCTTCCTCCTGGCTACGCCAACCGTGAGTAACAGCTCCACCCCCCCCTCCCGCAGCTACTCGCCCGAGCTTCCCCTTCACTCAAATCCAGATAGCAGATGTTCTGAAAGAGCTGTAAAATCTGAACCTGTACAAATCAGCTGGGCTAGACAATCTGGACCCTCTCTTTCTAAAACTATCCACCTCCATTGTTGCAACCCCTATTACCAGCCTGTTCAACCTCTCTTTCGTATTGTCCAAGATCTCTTAACCTCTTGCCTCTACTTGGGACGCTTGCGTCCCAACTAGAGCTCTGGAAATGCAAATGCGCTACGCTAAATGCTAATAGTATTAGTTAAAACTCAAAAGTTCATTAAAATACACATGCAGGGTATCAAATTAAAGCTACACTCGTTGTGAATCCAGGCAACAAGTCAGATTTTTAAAATGCTTTTCGACGACAGCATGAGAAGCTATTATCTGATAGCATGCACCAATACACTACAACAGAAAAGCACAGCAGGGGACGTAAACAAAATAATTAGCATTTCGGCGTTACACAAACCGCACAATAAAATAGAAAACAGTCATTACCTTTCACCATCTTCTTTGTTGGCACTCCTAGATGTCCCATAAACACTATTGGGTCTTTATTTCGATTAAATCGGGCCATATAAAGCCAAGATATCGTTATATGTAGACTGTGTGATAAACTAAAAAAACAGCGATTTCACAACGTAACGTCATTTTTAAAATTCAAAAAGTAGACGATAAACTTTCACAAAACACTTGAAATACGTTTGTAATGCTACTTTAGGTATTAGTAAACGTTAATAAGCGATAAAAATCATCCATAGGCGATGTAGAAATCATTAGCTGTCGTCTTGGAAAAAATTTCAGGAGAGAGCTCTTCCGGAATGATCTGGGCGGAGACCGGAGGTAAGTCGTGCCCCTCTTTCGGTTCAACCAAGAATCAAAGATGATTCAATTCACAAGACTCTAGACAACATGGGGATGCTGTGGGAGTTGAATGCTCGGTCTTATCTAATTCGGCTCACTGTTAACAATTGCTGGAAGTGGCGCAAGGATATTTATTTCCATTTTCTGTGATCAGGTTTTCCTGCGCTTTCCGATGTAACGCACGTTATGTAATAGCCACAGTCGTGATTTAACCAGTTTTAAAAACGTCCGAGGGTTTCCTATCCACACATTCTAACCATATGAACGTACTATATTCCTGGCATGAGTAGCAGGGCGCTGAAATGTTGCGCGATTTTTAACAAAATGTTCAAAAAAGTAGAGGGTCGACTGAAGAGGTTAAGATTGGAAAGCTGCTGCGGTTATCCCCTCTTCAAAGAGGGTGACACTCTAGACCCAAACTGCTATATACGTATATCTGCCTCTCTAAAGTCTTCGAAAGCCAAGTTAATAAACAGATCACAGACCATTTCGAATCCCACCGTACCTTCTCCGCTGTGCAATCCAGTTTCCGAGCCGGTCACGGGTGCACCTCAGCCACGCTCAAGGTCCTAAACGATATCATAACCGCCATCGATAAGAGACAGTACTGTGCAGCCGTCTTCATCGACCTGGCCAAGGCTTTCGACTCTGTCAATCACCGTATTCTTATCGGCAGAACCAATAGCCTTGGTTTGTCTAATGACTGCCTCGCCTGGTTCACCAACTACTTTGCAGGCAGAGTTCAGTGTGTCAAATTGGAGGGCAGTTGTCCAGACCTCTGGCAGTCTCTATGGGGCTACCACAGGGTTCAATTCTCGGGACGACTCTTTTCTCTTTATATATCAATGATGTCGCTCTTGCTGCGGGTGATTCCCTGATCCACCTCTACGTAGACTACACCATTCTGTCTACTTCTGGCCCTTCCTTAGACACAGTGCTAACTTACCTCCAAACGAGCTTCAATGCCATACAACACTCCTTTCGTGGCCTCTAACTGCTCTTAAACGCTAGTAAAACCAAACCCATTCTTTTCAACCATTCGCTGCCCGCACCCCCCCGCCCGACTAGCATCACCACCCTGGGCGGTTCGACCTAGAATATGTGGACAGCTATAAATACCTAGGTTGTCTGGCTAGACTAAGCTCTCCTTCCAGACTCATATTAAACATCTCCGATCCAAAATCAAAGCCTCCTTCACTCACGCCGCCAAACTTACCCTAGTAAAACTGACTATCAGACCGATTCTCATCTTCGGCGATGTCATCTTCAACATAGCTTCCAATACTCTACTCAGCAAACTGGATGCAGTCTATCACAGTGCCATCCATTTTGTTACCAAATCACCTTATACCACCCACTACTGCGACCTATATGCTCTAGTTGGCTGGCCCTCGCTACATATTCATCGCCAGACCCACTGGCTTGGGTCATCTATAGGTCTATGCTAGGTAAAGCTCTGCCTTATCTCAGCTCACTGGTCACGATAACAACACCCACCCGTAGCACACGTTCCAGCAGGTATATCTCACTGATCATCCCCAAAGCCAACACCCCATTTGGCCGCCTTTCCTTCCAGTTCTCTGCTGCCAGTGACTGGAACGAATTGCAAAAATCGCTGAAGCTGGAGAATTATATTTCCCTCACCAACTTTAAACATCAGCTATCTGAGCAGCTAACCGATCGCTGCAGCTGTACACAGTCCATCTGTAAATAGCCCAGCCAATCTACCTACCCCATCCCCATACTGTTTTTATTTACTTTTCTGCTCTTTTGCACACCAGCATCTCTACTTGCACATCATCATCTGCTCATTTATCACTCCAGTGTTCATCTGCTAAATTGTAATTCTTCGCTACTATGGCCTATTTATTGCCTACCTCATGCCTTTTGCACACACTGTAAATAGACTTTCTTTTTTCTACTGTGTCATTGACTTGTTTATTGTATTATTGGCTTGTTTATTGCTTATTCCATGTTATTCCATGTGTAACTCTGTTGTCTGTGTCACACTGCTTTGCTTTTTCTTGGCCAGGTCGCAGTTGTAAATGAGAACTTGTTCTCAACTAGCCTACCTGGTTAAATAAAGGTAAAATAAAAAATGTTTTTAAATAAACATTTTCATTTGAATATCATTATTTTACCCTTCTATCACATGGGCTGGAGCTCCCAGATTCTGGTGACTGTCTTTGTCTGCACTAATTATATTGATAGTGGAAATGAGATATCTAGAGAATATACCTGTATGAGTTGACTATTTAGAAAATATTTGAGGATGACTTGACTGAAGTTTGTGCCTGAGACATCAAATGGTGACCCTAGATGTGTTTTCCACCCAGACCACCAGGGGGCAGCCTCTGCTAACTCCGACTGAGGCCATCAGCTCATCGGTTGGGTTCATCTGCTTAGCGGTTGTATGCATCAACCAATGGCTGCATGCCGTGTCATTGACTGACAAATTGCCATAACATATGATGTGGTTAGCTGATATGTAAAATACCTATCCAGGCATTGTAAGATCTGACAGGTGTCAGCAACGCTTGGGTAGAGGAATGCATCCACAATCTCCATCATATAAGGGTTGTTCTTGTGTTGCATCACCTCTTCAACTCATCTCACTGATTAGAATGAGTCATTCTGACTGCCTTAAGTATACAACCCTAACCCAGATAAGACGCTATGCTACTTTACTCGTAATAATAGAACTACCTCGATATGAAGATAAATGTTTAGGAAGAGTTGAGACAGTTTGTTCTTTGGATGCCTGAAAACTCAGAAAGAACCTGCTGACTGTTACATAAAAGTTTGTTCAGAAATTATTTCACTCTTCAACTGAAGAGGAGACTGTTTTTTCCCCTTAAAAAGATTATGAAGCCTATTTCATGGGTATCTTAGTGACACAGAGTATTTCACCTCATCCTCCATAGAGAGAGAGAAAGAGAGAGGAGGGAGAGGAGAGCGAAAGAGAGTTTCTGTGAGATCCAAAGAGCTAGCTGTTCAGAGTTTGTTGGTGGGTCATTTCCTGGGAAGCAGCTTGAGTACACATTCATATTCATTATTAGGAAGGTGTTCTAAATGTTTTATACACTGTATATTCCAAATATGAACTGGTTTGCCAAAATTCTTCAGGAGGGGACCCTCTTCTCTTGTCACTGTGTCAGCAAACTCTTTTCATTAGAACTGATCTGAGAGAGCAGAAACCTTAATACTGTTCTATAATACAGTGCAGATACAAGCTGAACTCAATTATTTTATTGTATAACAGTAACATATATAATTGAACAGTAATTACCTTTATTTTCATGTGCAATATTGATGGCCAGACTGTGTGTGTGTGACTGGGTATGTGTGTTCATGTCAGTAACTCGTGTGTGTGTGTCAGAAAATCAGGCGTGATGGAGATGGAGGCAGGGTTTAGTCAAACAGTTTCAATTCTATGAGGAGGGATTTCCAGGTTTTGATCTTGGCTAATTAACTTGGAGCCCTCAATGGCACAACTGGGTATTTGTGACAGGGAAGTTTGAAGGGGACTTGTGTTTGTGTGTGTTCGTTCGTCTTGTGTGTGTCTCTGGTAATCACTGGGTTCTATAATCATCTCTTCCTCTGTGTCCCTATGGAGCGATGATCAGAGCAGCAGAGGCCATCTTCTCTATTGTTCAATCAATTCACTCATTAACGCACTACAACTTGAATTAAGCTTGGGGCCTGCCGCAATTAAATCACTTTAAGACTTGACTTCTTCTATTCTTTCCTGTACACTTCGTTTGCTAAGTCAGGGATGCTACAGAATGCACTAATTTAGCCACACAATATACAAATCCAATTAAAGTCAATAGTAAGGCTTCACAAGCTGTCCCGTGCATAGTCTTAGCTATAATACTATCCTCTTATGTGGGTAGAACAACCAGTGTGTGTATGTGTAAGCTGGAGAATAATGTATTAAATAGGGTTAGCAGTTATAATAAGTTTGGTTATTGAAAGGAGTTTATTATGCTGTGTTATCCTATTAGGGAGGTGGTGTTGTGGTAATCCTGAGTGTCTCCCATCGCTCTGAGTGGTCTCTTTAAAAACCCAGCCTGTTGCCGGTGTCTGTGTGCTTTTCCTTTTACAGGTCCAATGCAGCCGTTTTTATCTCAATATCATTATCAAATACCTTATTGTGATATTTTTCCATTAAAATGGTCAAAAAGAAACACATACCTTCTTAGCAAAGAGCAATTTCCCAAGCAAGAATTTTGCCAGGACGGTATGGGAGTGGTCTGAGTGGGGAAGGAAAAACTCAAAACTAGCAGCTATTGGCAAAGAGGTTTGGAACTCTCTTTCTTATTGGCCCGTTAACTAATTTGCCACCTGGTGATGTCACTCCATCCCACCTAAACAGGCTGAAATTTAAGGTGGTATTTTCAAACAGTTCTTACACTAAAAGGACATATTTTTCACAATTTCACAGTATTATTCCAACCTTAGAGTGTGGAAATATATCTATAAAACATAGGGAAATCCTGATTTTGACTGCACTTGGCCTTTAAGAAAATATCTGTGTCTTGTCCTCTGTAGACCTAACTGACTGTTCAGACCAGACTGTTCATGTCTAACTGGGCACAGGTCTGTTTTATTTTATTTTCATACCATGACTACAGTAGGACTAAACAGTTGTCCACATATTACTTTCAATAATACAGAATTGAGTATCGACATAACCACTTGAACACAGCTCTCTCAAGCTTGGTAACAATTATAAGACTATGTGAGATTATACTCAAAATAGAGGACAAATGAAGATGGTGGATACAAGCATAAGAACAGCCATCTTTTCTTCCCCAACGTCTCAACTGTCAGCGTGGTACAGTGGGAACGATACAGCCCTCAGGGACCACACCATAATACACTGTAAATGATGCCTAATGAACATGTTCTATTTCCTCATTACTGTGTGTGTATGCCTCATCCACCACAATTTTCTCCACTTGTGTTTAATATTTCAACTCTTCTCTTTAACTCTCCTTCCTTGTTGATCCTGGCTCCAGAATAGGGTGTAATATAGTGGAGTCCCCAGAGTAGACATTGGCACTCTTGATATGAAGTAGCCAGCAGTGAGGTTGGGCATCAGTTACAGGCTCAATTAGCCTATTAGACAGGTCGGCATCCTATGCCTATGAGTAATTTGAAAACATTTCTCATTACTCCTTATCGTAGCAGCACTGGAGGGCTACAAGATGGAAATGAGAGTGTGTTCAAGAGACAGAAGGGAGGAGAGACATCAAAGTGGTGGTCTATTTAAATTGAGTGATCTTGTGTGAAAGAGCTCTCTACATAAAATATGACCCACCCCCATACCTAATATCGCATACCGCATACCCTTGGATTACGTGTCAAGGGTTAATAACTATAAGGATGAGTATATTGGGGAGGAGGGGGGGTTCAAGTGGTGTGTGTGAAAGAGAGAGAGAGTCCCAACCTCTTGACTAATACATTACAAATCCCCTGACAAGAGGGTTGTAAGAAATAAGAGACAAATGGAGTGTGTGTGTAAAAGGGAGAAAGAGTTGATCTTTTCCTCAGTTTCATCACTATTTCCTTCATATGGCATTTGTTCTCAACATGTTCTCTCCCTTAATGTCTCAGTCTCAACACGGCTCCTTTTGTCGCAACAAGAGCGGGAAACGCGAGGTTGTTCGATTTCGTTGTGTGCGTTCTTCCATCCCACCCTCCAGATTAATGAGGTCGTCGGTTACAACTCCAGCGCTCTCTTTCCCTCTCTGATAACCGGCCTCTTGCGCTGCCGCCTGCCTGCTCATCACACTCAATTTCAGATAGCGCTAATGGAATCTGTCCCGCGCGATTGTAATGCGAGCGAGACTCATTTGCCACGGAGCTTGGAGCTGTCAGCTTGGTGGGCTGTGGGGGGCGAGGAGAGGAAAGGGAGAAGAAAAAAAAGCTAGGAGATGGGGGGAGGAGATGAGGACTGAGGAGGAGAGGGAGAGGGGTTGAAGTAAGAAGAAGATGGCAGGAGGGAGAGGAAGAAGAGGAGACTGAAAGAAAGGGAAGGTGAAGAGCAGGAGGAGTGAAATTCAGGAGATGGTGGCTGATGAGGAGATATAGAGGGGTTGAAGAGAGGAGTATATTGTGGGGTCATGAGGGAGCTGGCACAAGTGTTGTTTTGGCCCATAGTGTGAATAGAATAGAGCAGGCCTTCTCTCCTCCATGTCTGTCAGTGAACTGATAGTCTGCAGAGAGCTCTCTAAGCTTCATCACACAATAGAGAGAGAGAGTTCTCTGGCACACACAGCATAGACCGTCACAACGTTCAAACACACTGCACGCAGCCACGCAAAACAAACAACAAAGGCTTTGGGAAACTCACCCTGTGTGTGACATGAAAAGACTAAATAAGGAAACAGGATCATAATTTAGTGTTGTTAGGATGATATACTCTTGAGGTCAACTTGGACCAACCCTGTAGGCCATATACCAGTGTCCTGCAGAGGGCAGTATCTGCTTGGAGAACTCTCCACTGCAACCAGAGGACCCCACTGAACCAAGACAACCACACTACCACACAGGGCTTCAGTTTGGGGTGCATGCATGTGGGGGTGAATATGTCCTGGAGGGGTTGAGGGGTTAGTTGAGAATGAACATGGGAATTAAATGAAAAGTAACAGAGGCAGTTGAGAACACATCTCGTCTCTCTCTCTTTCTGACTAATCCCCATCTACCCCTCTTTATTTTTGTCTATATATCTGCATGTCTGTTTCTTTGATTTTCCTCTCTCTCTCTCTCTCTCTCTCTTTCTGTCTCTCTCTGTCTCTCTATCTCTCCCTCCTCTCTCTCTTTCTCTCCGAGGGGTAAAGGAAAGCTTATATTTTGGCTGAGGGACAGGCCAGGGATTACAGTGGTGCTAGTATTTAATCTGTCACAGACTGTCCTTGTCTGTGTGTATCTGCACTTAAAAACAGTCCCACTGACTACCCCCTGTGTGTGTGTGTGGTGTGTGTGTCTGTTGTGTGTGTGCGCCTTGCCCCAGCCTAGTCCTGTTAGTGCACTAAACACTGCTAGGGCTGATCAGGCTTTTTTTTAAACTGGGGGCTTTATGGTCAGCCAGACACCCCATTAACACCACTCTACCCCCTGGTGAGTGTTCGGAGCGCACAGTACCCTCTTAGGGTATAGCCAAAACCCTAGGCCAGCCACGTGATGTGGCACACTGCATCATATCTACCTTTCTGTTTCTGGATGGTGATAGCCAAATACAGTTGGCCACATTGGAATGCTTGGACAGGTAATTATGCAGACAGACAGTTGAACAAACACTGGCCTGGCAGAGCAACTTGACTTCACTGTCACATACACAGCAGTAAAAGTACAGTCGAAACAAAGGGCTCATATTTACACACTTACAAGCACACACACACAAAAGAGAGAGAGAGAGAGAGAGAGAGAGAGAGAGAAGAGAGAAAAAGGGGAGAGAGCGATAAATCTAGTGCATGTGCTTAATCACCACTGGAGTCTCCCAGGAACTCAAAAAGCCTCTGTGGATTAAAACCCTCAGAGCAGAACATTAGAGAAGTGCACAGTTCAGCTCCCACTGAAAAGGCAAATGATTATATTTCCTCAGAGAGAGAGAGAGAGAAAGAGCTAGAGAGAGCGTTAGAGAGCAAGTAAAGGAGGGAGAGAGCGACAGATGTTGAGGGAGACATAGAAGGATACGGAGGGGGAGAACAACGACAAATAGAACAGCGGAGGGGGAGACAGATAGAGAGAGAAACAGAGAAAGAGAGTGCTACACAGAAATGGAAAGAAAGAGAGTGATACACATATTTAAACTCTCCCCCTTTCTCTTTAAGAGAGAAAGAAGAAGGGGGCCACAAATTGGCGAAGGAAAAGTCAGCCTCACTCTGCTTTGCATTTCATTTACATGCCTGGCTGTATCGACCAATTGGATTGCAGAGCAGAACCTGCGGCTTAGAACCGAGAATAAAGACTCCAAATGCCTTCACTGCTCTCATCCCTCTCTCTCATAATACCCTGTCTGCCTTTCTTTTCTCTTTCTCTCCCTCTCTTTCTCTACCCACTGTCATAATACCCATTCTCTACCTATTCTCTGTGGTGGCGCACTGCTCTAAGTAGACCCTGGCCGATGTGATAGAGGCTGGAGTGGAGGGAGGGATGCAAGGAGGGAGTGGGGGAAGGAGGGAGAAGGGGAGAGGGGCAGGGAGAGAGGGAGCTGCAAATATGACTTTTACTTGCCACCCGCTGAGTCTGAAAAGGAAGAGTGTGTGTGTGTGTGTGTGTGTGTGTGTGTGTGTGTGTGTGTGTGCTTCACTCTGTAAGTGTATGTGTGTGAATGAACAAGTGAATGAAATCCTCTAAAATCCTCTTACCTGTCTTGGGTCCCAGTGGTGCTCACCTTCAAGCATGGCATATTTGTAACACCATAGGTCCTTCTGTTTAGATGAGAAAACCCTCAAATGTAGCAGGAAGACTGGTACCTATGCTAGTCTTTGGCCTACTGTGAGGCTGTGCCACAACTCAATGGCAGGACTTTGAAACCTTCAAACGAGGATGAAGCTAAATGACCTTTTACCTCTCCTTCCATCTCTTTTTTCCCTGTTCCTCTCTTCCTCCCGCCTACTCATCCTTCTCCTCCTCCCTCTTCTCTCATCTTTATCATCCTGCCTTACTTCAGTAGTCTGCTCAGTGTTCACCCGCCAACAACACTATAGACTCTGATGCACCCGAACATTCAACTAGCTCTCACAGTCTCACATCAGAGTTAGATGTTTGTCCATGTTCATCCAATTCTGAAGTTGTTGCAAAACAACAAATTTGTTTAAGGTTTTAATGGTTAAGTTTAGGCATTAACTCAGAAATCTTAAGGTTAGGCATTAACTCCAAATGGATCAAATCAAATCAAATTTTAAGGTTAAGGTTTGTTAAAATAAAAATCTCCAAAAATCTCCAAAAAACATTCTCACTGGATTCAAACTAGCAACCTTTGGAATCAGAGGCAGATCCCATCTGACATTCCCATCCACAATGCCCTAGCAAAACTAAAATCTACTTGAAGTTAACAGTGCTCACTGTTGCCCATAGTGGCCGTTTTCCATGTAATCTCCCTTCGTCCTCAGACAGTGATGGACGTCGAATACTGACTTGTATCAGGTGTGACCTGGCTGGACCTGGCTGGAACATTTGCAGTATTGCATCATATGCATTATTATCATATTTGACATGTTATGTGGAGCACCTACACTGTATATTGAATATGTGTGAAAAGGCTACTCAATTAATGTGTGCACACGCACACACATACACACACAAACACAGACACAGCCACACACACACAAACTTTCTGATAGGCGATAACCACTGCGGGACTTTCTGAAGTCATGGGTGGCACATTTCTGAAGTCATGGGTGCAGCTCTCCCTCTTTTTATATCCCCCCGTTTATTTCTCTCTCCCATCTCTCGTACACACACACCCTAGACCCATTTGAGTAATGGAGTGTAAACAGACACATGGCCATGGACGGCCACGGGCGTTTCTAACAATGACATTTCTGTCTGCTTTCAGAGGCGTATGGGCTACAAGTGGAATGTTCCTGGTTGCCAGATTATAAAAATGATACAGGTTGCCAGAGTGGACATTTCTCCTGGTCAAGGTGGAGCTCCTCTCAACACCTCAGGAGGGTAATTTTGTGCCACATTAGCTGACATATAGTGCTGTGAAAAAGTACTTGCCTTTTTCACACAGGGGCATTGGGTGTTGCATAACATTCTTTAGGAAATAAATTAAACAAGTATGTAATTGTTGTGTTATTTGTTTTCTCAGGTTCCCTTTATTTAATATTAGATTTTGGTTGATAACATTCGCTATAAAAAAATATGCAGAGAAAATGAATTGCCCCCTTACACTCTAACTGGTTGTGCCACCTTTAGTTGCAATGACTCCAACCAAATGCTTCCTTTGGTTGATGATCAGTCTCTCAGGTCGCTGTGGGGAAATTTTAGAGTTTATTCCACAGCGACGTGAAGTAGGCCCTCCTGGAGGACAACATCGTGTCAGTGTGCCACCAATTAACAGAGGTAATACCATGTCATCAACAAAATAAACCCCGGAGGAGGTGGCTAGGGGTGGCAGGGGCAGTAGAGTTACCCCCAATTGCGCAAATCTCCCCTCTCACACACTCCCCCAAACTTTGCTCTTGCCAACCCCAACCCCACACAACAAGCCCCAAAGGGGGGAGAAATAATCACTACTGAGTGAGATTCCTCATCTAATTAGTAGGATAGAAATGTGTGACATCACTATAAAGAATGCCCTTCTCCATTCCTAAGAAAATCACTAAGCTACTGTACTGTACTTCTCACCTTTTATGTCAATTCTTTTCCATGCACTACATCCTCAAACCTATTGGTGGCACTGTGATGGACCATAATGGTGGGTTCAGTATGAGGACAAAAGATTGACGTCCATGTAATAAGTGCTGCTCTAGGATAAGTTTCTCTACCTTAAACGCAACATTATTTAACCATTAACTGACCCTGGACCAGAGCTAAATTAATCTTCCACCTCCACCACTAACATATTAACAAATGATGTCTGTCTACCAAGTGAAGAACCACTTGGTTCACTGCCTTCCTGTCATCTCTGTTCTCAAGACCTCTCATATCCACAAAGAGACCCTTGGAGGAGACCCTGGATGGGCTTGGGGACTTGGGATGACCCTTGTCATTACATGATAGTGGAGCATGAGGGACACTGTGGGAGATTTACATTTGGGCAAAATACCGTCCTCTCCTCGACTTGTTCGTACTCCGTTATCTCTCCTCCGTGACCCGGAAACTGATAAGTGATCGAGTGGTCAAAGAGAGTGTCAATTAGTTAGCAGGAGGAGTGTCCTCGCCTCCTCGATAGCCTCTACCCGCCAAATAGTTTTGATATCTGCCACACCTCCTTTGAAGCAGCTGTTGTTTACTCTGAGGAGAAAAGCATGCATCAAACAATATGCTACTTATCCTTTTATCTATAAAATGTCTAGCACAACTATCAAAATGTATTTTTACTAATTTGGGATTGCAACCCTGTAAACATAATTTGCTTGATGACACGTGAGTGAAGAGTCTCATTTCATACAAGCGCATTTGTTTCCACATTTCCTCTCCTCCCTCCTCCCCATATGAAAAAATACTATAGGATACTATGTAAGGGCACAAGACGAGACCCATATGCAGACACAGGAGGCAGATGGTTGAGCTCCGTTATTTATTATAACACAAAGGGTAGGCAAAAAGCAGGTCGGGTACAGGCGAGAGTTCATGAACCAGGTCAGAGTCCAAACAGTACAGGGCGTTCTCGAGGTCAGGACAGGCAGGGGTTCAGTAACCAGGTCAGAGTCCAAACAGTACAAGGCATTAGGCAGGCTCGAGGTAAGGGCAGGAAGAAAGGTCAGGCAGGCGAGTGGGTTTGGTGTCAGGACAGGCAAGGGTCAAAACCAGGAGGACTATGAAAAACAGAGACTGGGAAAAATAAGAGCTAGGAGGTAAATGCTGGTTGACATGGCAAACAAGACGAACTGGCACAGAGAGACAGAAAACACAGGTATAAATCCCCCGGGGATGATGAGCGACACCTGGAGGGGGTGGAGATAAGCACAAGGACAGATGAAACCGATCAGGGCGTGACATACTATGGTTAAATACTATTGCAGACTTTAGTGTAGTATTCACTGTAGTGCTTTTGAGAGACTAAAGTTCACCAAAATATTACAGTGAATACTGTAGTATTTACTGTAGTTTTGCAGACATGACTGTAGTATACTCTGTAGTATATTAGTATGTAGTATATTTACAGATTACTATAGTATATAAAAATCAGTAGTAAATACTATAGAAATTACTGTAGTGTTTTTGCAGATGTAATATACTGTAGTATTTACTGGTGTTTTTGTGGACATTACTGTAGTATTCAAATAGGCACAAAAAATGATCCCTAATCGATTTTGTGCTATTACCTACTCCTTTATTTTATTTAATAATCAAGAAAATATACATTTGACATATGAGCATATCTGATCATCATGCTTATTATTGCTAGATACAATTTTATGAATATCCTAAAAGAACCTCAAGGTGGCGCTTTAATATTTCCTTGCTACAAAATCCTACTTTCTCTGAACAATTTGAAACTGAATTGAATGAATCCATATTGACTAACAAAAATGTATTTGATGATCATCAGATTTGATGGGGTGTCACGTTCGTTGTAATGAGGAGACCAAGGCGCAGCGTGATATGCATACATTCTTCTTTTAATGAAGAAAGAACACTAAACAAACTAACAAAAACAACAAAACGAACCGTGAAGCTAATATGAGTAGTGCAGATAGGCAACTAAACAAGAACCCACAAATACCCTATGGAAAATGACTACCTAAATATGGTCCCCAATCAGAGACAACGATAGACAGTTGCCTCTGATTGGGAACCAATTCAGGCCACCATAGACCTACATATACCTAGACTTACAAAAAACCCTAGATATACAAAAAAAACTAGACAATATAAAAACTAACATACCCACCCTATTCACACCCTGACCTGACCAAAATAATAAAGAAAACAAAGATAACTAAGGTCAGGGCGTGACATGGGGGCCATTAAAGGTTTTATTAAAAACAATGCAACTGCATTTGCATCTGGGCTAAATAAATAACAATTAAAGAAGATATCAGAATTGGAAAAGTTGTTAACGACGTTAGATCATTCTCAACTAACACTTTTTTCAGACCAGGTAGCGACTACTCTTTTCAAAGTCAAGACAGAACTGTATCCATTGATAAGGCAGAGAGCAGAATTTGCCATCCATCGACTTAGACTTGGCTATTACTTCCATTGCAATCGACCCAGTCGTCGACTGGCTATCAAGCTTCGCAGTAATTATCAATTAGCCGATGTTGCGACTATTGAATCTGAATCGGGTGAATTGATATCAGAGCCAAAATGAATCAACCAAAGATCCTCCCGTTTCTATAAAGAGTTGTACACCACTGATCGTAAATCCACACCAAGTCAGATGAAGTCATTTTATAAAGATATAAGGAGTCTTCTCTCAACTGAAGAAGCCGGCTTGCTGGAACCCAACATCTCTCTCCATGAATACAAAAGGGCAGTGAATCACCTAGTTGTGACAGTATTCCTCCTGAGGTCTTTTAAAATATTGTAACCAATTAGAACCACTGTTAATTGAAATGAATAACACAGAGGTTCACAAAGGATGTAAATACAGCACTAATTTTACTTTTGTAAAAAAAGATGTAAAAAAAGGTGCTCTCGCTATCGCCCTCTATCGTTGATAAACACAGATAATAAACTATTTTCTAAAATTCTGACACCCAGTCTCGAAATGTACCCAAATTGGTACATCTGGACCAAAGCAGGTTTGTTAAAAGACGATTATCTTCAGATGATCTCCGTCATCTGTTACATATCTTAGATGCTTCATCAGAAACTAAAGCTCCTTGGGTAGTTCTACATTTCGATGCAGAAAAAGCTTTTGGTAGACTAAAATGTTCATATCTTTGGTCAGTTTTGGAACATATTGGACTTAGCTCCAATTTAATTAATATGATTAAAATACTATATACCAATACCTCAGCCATAGCAATAGCAGTAAATGCATGCTCTGTTCCGTACAGAATAACTAGAAGTAGCAGGCAAGGTGATTCCATCTCACCTCTTCTATTTTTATTGTCTCTTACGCCCCTGGCCGAGGCCCAATTACACCAATATCTCTCAATTCTACAGATCACGTCATCTCATGATATTATACTTTATCTAGACAATGTATCTCAATCCCTCCCAAAAGCTTTTAAGATCATAGACAAATTCAGCTCTATCTCAAGTTATAAAATAAATCTAACCAAATCCTCCCTACTGCCTCAAGACCCCGATGGAGGACTCCATCTTTACTTATGGAATCCCAATCGTTTCCCATTTAAAATATATATATTTCCTTTCATAAAACCATTGTCAGAAGCTTTAACAGAACGCTCAGATCAATTCAATTTGACCTCAATAGATGGGCTAATGTCCCACTTGCTTTCGCGGCCAAATATCCACTGTCAAAATGAATACATTGCCACGGCTGAATTTTGGTAGGTCAATGCTTCACTTGTCTCCCCCTTCTGGCTATTGGGATAAAATCCATAGTGCAGTTTCAAAATGTATATGGCAAGGTATTCGGAAAGTTTTCAGACCCCTTGACTTTGTCCACATTTTGTTACGTTACAGCGTTATTCTAAAACGGATTAATAATTGTTTCCCCTCATCAATCTATACACAATACACCATAATGACAAAGCAACAGGTTTTTTGAATTTTTTAAAACTGTATTAAAAACATAAAATAAAAATATCACAGTTACATAAGTATTCAGAATGTTTACAACCTCAAGTCTTCTTGGGTATGACGCTACAAGCTTGGCACCTGTATTTGGGGAGTTTCTCCCATTCTTCTCTGCAGATCCTCTCAAGATCTGTCAGGTTGGATGGGGGCGGTCGCTGCACAGCTATTTTCAGGTCCCTCCAGAGATGTTCGATCTGGTTCAAGTCTGGGCTCTGTCTGGGCCACTCAAAGACATTCAGAGACTTGTCCCAAAGCCACTCCTGCATTGTCTTGACTGTGTGTTTAGGGTCGTTGTCCTGTTGGAAGGTGGACCTTCACCCCAGTCTGAGGTCCTGGGCGCTCTAGAGCAGGTTTTCATCAAGGAGCTCTCTGTACTTTGGTCCGTTCATCTTTCCCCCGATTCTAACTGATCTTCCATGTCCTGCAACTGAAAAACATTCCCAACGCATGATGCTGCCACGCCATGCTTCAACGTAGGGATGGTGCCAGGTTTCATCCAGACATGATGCTGCCACGCCATGCTTCAACGTAGGGATGGTGCCAGGTTTCATCCAGACATGATGCTGCCACGCCATGCTTCAACGTAGGGATGGTGCCAGGTTTCATCCAGACATGATGCTGCCACGCCATGCTTCAACGTAGGGATGGTGCCAGGTTTCCTCCAGACATGATGCTGCCACGCCATGCTTCAACGTAGGGATGGTGCCAGGTTTCCTCCAGATGTGACGCTTGGCATTCAGCCCAAAGAGTTCAATCTTGGTTTCATCAGACCAGACAATCTTGTTTCTCATTGTCTGAGACTCCTATAGGTGCCTTTCAGCAAACGCCAAACGGGCTGTCATGTGCCTTTTACTGACGAGTGGCTTCAGTCTGGCCACTCTACCATAAAGTCCTGCAGAGATGGTTGTCTTTCTGGAAGGTTCTCCCATCTCCACAGAGGAACTCTGGAGCTCTGTCAGTGACCATCAGGTTCTTGGTCACCTCCTTGACCAATGCCCTTCTCCCCCGATTGCTCAGTTTGGCCGGGCGGCCACCTCTAGGAAGAGTCTTGTTGGTTCTAAACTTCTTCCATTTAAAAGTGATGGAAGCCACTGTGTTCCTGGGGACCTTCAATGCTGCAAAACGTTTTTGGTACCCTTCCCCAGATCTGTGCCTCAACACAATCCTGTCTCGAAGCTCTACGGGAAATTCCTTTGAACTCATGGCTTGATTTTTGCTCTGACATGCACTGTCAACTGTGGGACCTTATATAGACAGGTGTGTGCCTTTCCAAATCTTGTCCAATCAATTGAATTGACCACAGGTGGACTCCAATCAAGTTGTAGAAACAGCTCAAGGATGATCAATGGAAACAGGATGCACCTGAGCTCAATTTCGAGTCTCATAGCAAGGGTCTAGATACTTATGTGAATAAGATATGTCTGTTTTTATTTTTAATACATTCACAAACATTTCTAAAAACCTGTTTTCGCTTTGTCATTATGGTGTAATGTGTGTAGATTTATGAGGAAAAACATACATTTAATACATTTTTGTAACTTAAAAAAATATGGAAAAGGTGAAGGGTTCTGAGTACTTTCCGAATTCACTGTATATGGCCTTGCTTAGTTAAATAAAGATTAAATAAAACATTTAAATACATTTCTCCCGCAATTTCTGTTTGACACAAATTTGAAAAACAATGTAATTGGGAATCAAAATGGCATGCCCATAGTCCAATATTTCACAATAATGCCTTGTGATCTGAAAGGCGGCCTTTTGTAGCATAGAAAAATGTGGATGGACACATGTTGGTTGGTTAGGCTTGATGGAATGGGATGGGATGGGATGGAATGGGATGGGATGGGATGGAATGGGATGGGATGGAATGGGATGGAATGGGATGGGATGGAATGGGATGGGATGGAATGGGATGGAATGGGATGGGATGGGATGGAATGGGATGGGATGGAATGGGATGGGATGGGATGGAATGGGATGGGATGGGATGGGATGGAATGGGATGGGATGCGAGGGTGGAGGTCCACTTCTTTTTTTTATCCTCCTGGTTTTATTATTTATTATTAAACTCTGTATGTATTTCTTACAGTTTTCTTTCATTTGAGTGGCAGCCTACAGGTACATAAACATATTACAATCTGAAACGAATAATGTACCTGTAACCATCCAAACAAAAAAAATAACAAAAAAATGTGGTCACAAAAGAATCTCCCCATGTCACAGTAGGCTAGCTAGGCCTACTCATTGTCCATAACAAGTGCTTTGTATGGAAGGACGTACATGGCAATTCAAAGGTGTTGTTTTGAATGGTCATTGTTGCTTACTGTATGTTGTTGTCTTGTGGATTATTGTTGTTGTGTTTTTTTCTTCACTTGACCCTCTTTTCCCGGGTCGTGCCAGCTTGCTGGATCTAGGATGGTGACATCACAGTGTTGTTGTTGGTTAAACTAGGCCAGTGGGGCTGTAGTGGGTCAGAGTGCGTCATCTCGTCCCTCCTTGCGTGGAAAACACACTCCCTGGAACAACAACACACTCCCACAAACACAATCCCACTCTTTCCCAGATAACACACCAGATTGTATAGGATAAACACATGACTCAAGTGAAACACAGGAATACACAAACACAATACATAGAAAACCTTCACACTCTTGTTAACCACATCTCACATGGTTACTATGAACTGTAAATATTTACACCATCATAATATTGAATATAATCCACAACTATCCTTACACAAAAACATTGGGTCAACACATGCATACAGTATCGAATGTCAAACATTGGCACTATATGCTATGGATTTGATCATCCTCTCTCCAGTTCAATACAATAGACCAATGAAATGTCTCCTTATTTAAAACTAATGAAAATGCCAAAAGCTATAGTTGTTGTGGGGTCATGTTGACAGGCGATGCTGTGTATCCTTTGTTGTGCGGGTGGTGTGTGGTGTTTGGTGAATTTGTGTTAGTGTGTCTCCATTGTGACGTGTGTAATCCGCATGCTCCCTAATCCACGAGCAGGTGGCCAGGCGTGTGGTGTCCGTGGGGGTGCAGAGAAGGCACACTCCTCCTGCCTCGCCTAACACACGTACACACACACACCACACACCACACACACACACACACACACAGACACACAGACACACAGACAAACAAAACACATACGTACACACAAACACATACAGACACACGCACAAACACACCTACGCACACACAAACACAAATACACACAAACACATACACGCACACACACAAATGCTCCACTTTGTGTCCGAGCCTTGAGAGAGGGACTGGACACACAAAAAACACACATTCATACAAACACACACACACACAAATAGATATACACACTATTCCAAAGACTCGCACGTGCCAGAATTGATATACCCCAGCTCCCCTTCCACCTCTCCTTGCGTGTATCCACACAGCCATGCACGCTTTCAGGGCCTATCTGCTGGCCTAAACAGGTGGGCCAGGCACATGACTCAGGGCAGGGTGGGGGAGGTAGGGAGGGCATCTGTCAAATAACTAGCATCCTCCTCGACCACCTCGCCATCTGGTACTTCATACATCCTATATCCTATATCATACAGCCCAGAGCCTGGTCAGGTGTCTTCAGTATATCATCCAGACTGGTCCTTATACAGTATATCATCCAGACTGGTCAGGTGTCTTCATACAGCCTACAGTATATCATCCAGACTGGTCAGGTGTCTTCATACAGCCTATATCATCCAGACTGGTCAGGTGTCTTCATACAGCCTATATCATCCAGACTGGTCAGGTGTCCTTCATACAGCCTATATCATCCAGACTGGTCAGGTGTCTTCATACAGCCTACAGCCTACAGTCATAATACAGCCTATATCATCCAGACTGGTCAGGTGTCTTCATACTACCTACAGTATATCATCCAGACTGGTCAGGTGTCTTCATACAGCCTACAGTATATCATCCAGACTGGTCAGGTGTCTTCATACAGCCTACAGTATATCATCCAGACTGGTCAGGTGTCTTCATACAGCCTATATCATCCAGACTGGTCAGGTGTCTTTATACAGCCTATATCATCCAGACTGGTCAGGTGTCTTCATACAGCCTATATCATCCAGACTGGTCAGGTGTCTTCATACAGCCTATATCATCCAGACTGGTCAAGTGTCTTCATACAGCCTACAGTATATCATCCAGACTGGTCAGGTGTCTTCATACAGCCTATATCATCCAGACTGGTCAGGTGTCTTCATACAGCCTACATCATCCAGACTGGTCAGGTGTCTTCATACAGCCTACAGTATATCATCTAGACTGGTCAGGTGTCTTCATACAGCCTACAGTATATCATCCAGACTGGTCAGGTGTCTTCATACAGCCTATATCATCCAGACTGGTCAGGTGTCTTCATACAGCCTACAGTATATCATCCAGACTGGTCAGGTGTCTTCATACAGCCTACAGTATATCATCCAGACTGGTCAGGTGTCTTCATACAGCCTATATCATCCAGACTGGTCAAGTGTCTTCATACAGCCTATATCATCCAGACTGGTCAGGTGTCCTTCATACAGCCTATATCATCCAGACTGGTCAGGTGTCCTTCATACAGCCTATATCATCCAGACTGGTTAAGTGTCTTCATACAGCCTATATTATCCAGGTGTCTTAATTAATACAGCCTATATCATAAATGTTCTCAAGCCACCCTCTGCCATCGGCGCCATAGTGGTGCCCAAAAGTCGTGATAAGCCCAGTCATTCTGGACTGAGGCTAATGACTGTTTATTCTAAATTACACTATGTGTCCTGGAAATACGATTACGTTGCTAAAGTAGGCAACTATTTGGTAGGAAATAACTTTGCCATCATTATCATGTTGTCAAATTCCTACTTTAGACAGATGTCAATGTTGTCATTACCTAGAAAAGTTAGTAAAAAATAGCTAGCAATGATAACATTAGCTAGCTAAATCTGGTAGTCTCCCCTCAATGTTAGCTAGCTAGCTAAATGTATATTGCATCTAAAGTAAATTTGGCGACACCAAAATGATGACAAAAGGTTTACCTACTAATTATTTGCCTCCTTTTGAAATTGCATTGTATTTCCAAGCCAATGTAATGCACTTTTGATGAAATCTTCATCAGCGCTCAATGACAATGCATTGAGTAGAATGCTCAGTTGGGCATCAGTCCAATGTTCAAAACAATATTGTGTGTTCTAGACACATTGTTCTAGAGTCTAGATTCAGATGAGAGATTGTGTACAGGTCATTAGTGTGAGCAACTAGGTTTGAAATGAGCCATTCCTTTGTGTCCCTTTACGGACTCAGGGTGAGAGGGTCCCAGTTGTCCCTCATAGAGATGGATGCCATGTAAACAGAGGTTGATTGTACCACATCTAGTTGATGGGGGACATTACAGTGCTGGTGTGGATGATATCCCATGTCCGTTCTCTGCCTGATCCAGTCTTACAGTAGTTAGCTGATGGCAGGAGACGACTGGCAGCTGACAGCTGGGATGGCCCTCTGACCTTTGATCTCTAACCCTTACTCTGGAGAATGATTAAAGCAGAGTCTGTTTCCCCTAGACACTGATCTACCATAAATCTGACCCAGGATGATAACAAACACTAGTTAAAGTAAAGAGACTTCAGACTTTAGTCACTGTCCCTCAGGACTAATTGTAGACTAAGTTGAACAAGTAAACTGCTGTGTGAACAATGAAACTGTTTTCTATTCTCTCCCTTTCCATCTCTTCCTGTCTCTCTCTCTGTCTGGGCCCCGAATAGCTTGTTATTCCTTATATAGCCCACTCTTTAAATAAGGTTCCTTTTGAGACATAGCTTTGAATAGGGTTCCTTTAAAAACACAGCCCACTCTATAAGGTGCCTTTTGAGACATAGCTTTGAATAGGGTGCCTTTAAAAACACAGCCCAATCTATAAGGTGCCTTTTGAGACATAGCTTTGAATTGGGTGCCTTTAAAAACAAACTCTTAACTGGGTCAGGTGAGAGCCTGTTGGATATTCACTGACATCATCAGACTCAAACACCTGAGCGTGGGCCAATGAGTCTCCATCATATGTCCCAGAGACCATATAGAGATGTTCTGTGCACCCTTCTAGGGACAGTGTGCCTGACAACACACCACCAGTCTATCAGCCTTTTCAGATTCCGTTCCAAATGCTTTTAGCCTCACAACAAGCTTATGAACTAATTCAAATTGTGCCATTAGATGTATGTAATCTGTTATTAGAGCATCTCCATTTTGCTCTTAAGGAGATTTGTGTTTTTTCATGCTAATGGTGCGTTGGTATAAAGACTGGAGTGTTTTATTGGCTGGTTATCGTGTAGTCTGTCTATATAATCCAAGTTGAAAGGTCTCCAAGCTAAATGGAAGCTGCATGAGGAACAATAACTAGCCATTAACATCACCCGAAAGCCATTCTGATACTCAAATGGTATTTTTTAATTTTTTAAATATTTTTTTTTACAGATGTCCGAACGTTAAAAACCTGTAATAAGCTTTCAGCTTTGTGTCTTTATCTCTGGAATAAAGAAGACGATGTTGATATATTTGGCTCACATGTGTAACCCCATCGATATGGTTCAAAACGCCACACAGACCAAATCCTAAACTAAAGTCATTCCAATTTACAGTCAGAATTCTCTATACTTATACACTATTTACTTATATGTATATAAAATGAATAATTATTGGCGAAATGTATGTACAGAATATGATATAAACCATAGTTTTCTAAGAATTGAAAGAGTATACATGATATTATTGTTACGTTCTGACCATAGTTCTTTTGTGTTTTCCTTGTTTTAGTGTTGGTCAGGATGTGAGCTGGGTGGACATTCTATTTTGTGTGTCTAGTTTGTCCGTTTCTATGTATGGCCTGATATGGTTCTCAATCAGAGGCATGTGTTAGTCATTGTCCCTGATTGGGAACCATATTTATGTAGCTTGTTTTGTGTTGGGGTTTGTGGGTGGTTGTCTTCTGTCTTTGTGTCTATGCACCAGATAGGACTGTTTTCGGTTTTCACATTTATTGTTTTTGTAATTTGAAGTGTTCAGTTCGGAGTATTATTAAATAAGTTGAACACTAACCACGCTGCGCTTTGGTCCTCTCCTTCAACGGAAGAAAACTGTTACAGAACCACCCACCACAACAGGACCAAGCAGCGTGGTGACAGACAGCGGCAGCAGGAGCAGCGCAAGGAGGAATGGACATGGGAGGACGAGTTGGACAGAAAAGGACCCTGGGCACAGCCAGGAAAATATCGTCGCCCCAAAGAAGAGCTGGAGGCAGCGAAGGCGGAGAGGCACTGGTATGAGGAGGCAGCACGGCGGCACGGATGGAAGCCCGAGAGTCAGCCCCAAATATTTTGGGGGGAGGCACACAGGAAGTGTGGCGAAGCCAGGTAGGAGACCTGCACCAACTTCCTGTGCTTACCGGAGGGCGAGAGAGACCGGGCAGGCACCGTGTTATGCTGTGGAGCGCACGGTGTCCCCAGTGCGGGTACATAGCCCGGTGCGGTACATACCAGCTCCTCGTATTGGCCGGGCTAGAGTGGGCATCGAGCCAGGTGCCATGAAGCCGGCTCTACGCATCTGGTCTCCAGTGCTTCTCCTTGGGCCGGCGTACATGGCACCAGCCTTACGGATGGTGTCCCCGGTTCGCTTGCACAGCCCAGTGCGGGCTATTCCACCTCGCTGCACTGGCAGGGCGACCAGGAGCATTCAACCAGGTAAGGTTGGGCAGGCTCTGTGTTAAAGAGCTCCAGTGCGCCTGCACGGTCCGGTCTATCCAGTGCCACCTCCACGCATCAGCCCTCTGGTGGCAGCCCTACAGGTGCTCCCGCCTGTCCAGCACTGCCAGAGCCTTCCTCCTCTCCAGCGCTGCCAGAGTCTCCCGTCTGTCCAGAGCTGCCAGAGTCTCCCGTCTGTCCAGAGCTGCCAGAGTCTCCCGTCTGTCCAGAGCTGCCAGAGTCTCCCGTCTGTCCAGAGCTGCCAGAGTCTCCCGTCTGTCCAGAGCTGCCAGAGTCTCCCGCCTGTCCAGAGCTGCTAGAGTCTCCCGCCTGTCCAGAGCTGCTAGAGTCTCCCGCCTGTCCAGAGCTGCTAGAGTCTCCCGCCTGACCAGAGCTGCTAGAGTCTCCCGCCTGTCCAGAGCTGCTAGAGTCTCCCGCCTGTCCAGAGCTGCTAGAGTCGCCAGTCTGCAAGGAGTCGCCAGTCTGCAAGGAGTCGCCAGTCTGCAAGGAGCCGCCAGTCTGCAAGGAGCCGCCATGGCCGCCAGTCGGCCAGGATCCGCCAGGGCCGCCAGTCGGCCAGGATCCGCAAGAGCCGCTAGTAGTCCAGGATCCGCCAGAGCCGCCAGTCGGCCAGGATCCGCCAGAGCCGTCAGTCGGCCAGGATCCGCCAGAGCCGTCAGTCGGTCAGGATCCGCCAGAGCCGTCAGTCGGCCAGAAGCTGCCAGAGCCGTCAACCAGCCTGAGCTATCTCTCAGTCTTGAGCTACCTCTCAGTCCTGAGCTACCTCTCAGTCCTGAGCTACCTCTCAGTCCTGAGCTACCCCTCAGTCATGAGCTACCTCTCAGTCATGAGCTACCTCTCAGTCATGAGCTGCCCCTCAGTCCGGAGCTGTCCCTCAGTTCGGAGGAGTTTCCTCAGTCATGAGGCACCCCTCAGTCCAGAGGCGCTCCTCAGTCCAGTGGAGCCCTTTGTTAGGGTTCCTAGGCCAAGGTCGGCGGCGAGAGTCACCACTCAAAGGACGCTAAGGAGGTGGACAAAGACAATGGTGGAGTGAGGTCCACGTCCAGTGCCAGAGCTGCCACCGCGGAGGACGAGTTGGACAGAAAAGGACCCTGGGCACAGCCAGGAGAATATCGTCGCCCCAAAGAAGAGCTGGAGGCAGCGAAGGCGGAGAGGCACTGGTATGAGGAGGCAGCACGGCGGCACGGATGGAAGCCCGAGAGTCAGCTCCAAATATTTTGGGGGGAGGCACACAGGAAGTGTGGCGAAGCCAGGTAGGAGACCTGCACCAACTTCCTGTGCTTACCGGAGGGCGAGAGAGACTGGGCAGGCACCGTGTTATGCTGTGGAGCGCACGGTGTCCCCAGTGCGGGTACATAGCCCGGTGCGGTACATACCAGCTCCTCGTATTGGCCGGGCTAGAGTGGGCATCGAGCCAGGTGCCATGAAGCCGGCTCTACGCATCTGGTCTCCAGTGCGTCTCCTTGGGCCGGCGTACATGGCACCAGCCTTACGGATGGTGTCCCCGGTTCGCCTGCACAGCCCAGTGCGGGCTATTCCACCTCGCTGCACTGGCAGGGCGACCAGGAGCATTCAACCAGGTAAGGTTGGGCAGGCTCTGTGTTAAAGAGCTCCAGTGCGCCTGCACGGTCCGGTCTATCCAGTGCCACCTCCACGCACCAGCCCTCTGGTGGCAGCCCTACAGGTGCTCCCGCCTGTCCAGCACTGCCAGAGCCTTCCTCCTCTCCAGCGCTGCCAGAGTCTCCCGTCTGTCCAGAGCTGCCAGAGTCTCCCGTCTGTCCAGAGCTGCCAGAGTCTCCCGTCTGTCCAGAGCTGCCAGAGTCTCCCGTCTGTCCAGAGCTGCCAGAGTCTCCCGCCTGTCCAGAGCTGCTAGAGTCTCCCGCCTGTCCAGAGCTGCTAGAGTCTCCCGCCTGTCCAGAGCTGCTGGAGTCTCCCGCCTGTCCAGAGCTGCTAGAGTCTCCCGCCTGTCCAGAGCTGCTAGAGTCTCCCGCCTGTCCAGAGCTGCTACAGTCTCCCGCCTGTCCAGAGCTGCTAGAGTCTCCCGCCTGTCCAGAGCTGCTAGAGTCGCCAGTCTGCAAGGAGTCGCCAGTCTGCAAGGAGCCGCCAGTCTGCAAGGAGCCGCCAGGGCCGCCAGTCGGCCAGGATCCGCCAGGGCCGCCAGTCGGCCAGAAGCTGCCAGAGCCGTCAACCAGCCTGAGCTATCTCTCAGTCTTGAGCTACCTCTCAGTCCTGAGCTACCTCTCAGTCCTGAGCTACCTCTCAGTCCTGAGCTACCCCTCAGTCATGAGCTACCTCTCAGTCATGAGCTACCTCTCAGTCATGAGCTGCCCCTCAGTCCGGAGCTGTCCCTCAGTCCGGAGGAGTTTCCTCAGTCATGAGGCACCCCTCAGTCCAGAGGCGCTCCTCAGTCCAGTGGGGCCCTTTGTTAGGGTTCCTAGGCCAAGGTCGGCGGCGAGAGTCACCACTCAAAGGACGCTAAGGAGGTGGACAAAGACAATGGTGGAGTGAGGTCCACGTCCAGTGCCAGAGCTGCCACCACGGAGGACGAGTTGGACAGAAAAGGACCCTGGGCACAGCCAGGAGAATATCGTCGCCCCAAAGAAGAGCTGGAGGCAGCGAAGGCGGAGAGGCACTGGTATGAGGAGGCAGCATGGCGGCACGGATGGAAGCCCGAGAGTCAGCCCCAAATATTTTGGGGGGAGGCACACAGGAAGTGTGGCGAAGCCAGGTAGGAGACCTGCACCAACTTCCTGTGCTTACCGGAGGGCGAGAGAGACTGGGCAGGCACCGTGTTATGCTGTGGAGCGCACGGTGTCCCCAGTGCGGGTACATAGCCCGGTGCGGTACATACCAGCTCCTCGTATTGGCCGGGCTAGAGTGGGCATCGAGCCAGGTGCCATGAAGCCGGCTCTACGCATCTGGTCTCCAGTGCGTCTCCTTGGTCCGGCGTACATGGCACCAGCCTTACGGATGGTGTCCCCGGTTCGCCTGCACAGCCCAGTGCAGGGGGGGGGGGGTACTGTCACGTTCTGACCATAGTTCTTTTGTGGTTTCCTTGTTTTAGTGTTGGTCAGGACGTGAGCTGGGTGGGCATTCTATGTTGTGTGTCTAGTTTGTCCATTTCTGATATGGTTCTCAATCAGAGGCAGGTGTTAGTCATTGTCTCTGATTGGGAACCATATTTAGGTAGCTTGTTTTGTGTTGGAGTTTGTGGGTGGTTGTCTTCTGTCTTTGTGTCAATGCACCAGATAGGACTGTTTTCGGTTTTCACATTTGTTGCTTTTGTAATTTGAAGTGTTCAGTTTGGAGTATTATTAAATAAGATGAACACTAACCACGCTGCGCTTTGGTCCTCTCCTTCAACGGAAGAAAACTGTTACAATTATATGTCCAAGAAAATCAATGGACTAAGAGGATTCCTTTTTGTGTAACCAAAATCACCACAGACAAACACAAAGGGTAAAGAAAACAACAAGCATCAGTTTAACATGATAGTAGTAGAGGTGTTTTTATGTTTTACACCCAACATGGTACATATTTACAATTTAGTTAGCCGGCACTCTTATCCAGAGCCACTAACAGTTAGCGTCCTTGGTGTGCGCTGCTATTATTGGTAGTGCACTGAGGAGGTTCATGTTGGAAGCCTGGGACCCTTATAAAATGGGCAGTAATCGTCCATTAATTGTAATGGATCAGAACCAAGTCACATTCAAGGGGAGAAAATGCGACGAAGTAACACCCCTGTATTGCCAATCAACCCAAACTATGGGTCGGTTTTGTGTGTAGCCTATCAGACCTGTTGGTTGAATATTGTTTGAAATGTAGTTTCAGTCATGTCACACCATAATATGACAATAAATCTGCCTCTTATACTATATATAATCTATGGTATCTTGTTTTATGTCACTAATATGTACAACGATACTTACTTGGTCAATGTGTAATGTAGAAGGCATTTCCTTCACCATCAATGAAAACCAACCAAGCATTCTTCTTTGTTTTTTGCAATTGCTGTTTTGGTCCTCATTTTCCCTGAGCACTTTGTCTAATTAATACATCAGGACACATTCTGCATCATTAAAATACCATATTAAAGTGTACATTTAATCTCATAAAATCATGTAATCCTTTGGATGAAATCACACTAAACATGAAATGTTTTGACTCGTGTGTGTGTGTGTGTGTGTGTGTGTGTGTGTGTGTGTGTGTGTGTGTGTGTGTGTGTGTGTGGGTGGGTGGGTGTCAGTGTGTGTGGGTGGGTGGGTGGGTGTCAGTGTGTGTGGGTGGGTGGGTGGGTGTCAGTGTGTGTGGGTGGGGGTGGGTGTCAGTGTGTGTGGGTGGGTGGGTGGGTTGGTGGGTGGGTGGGCGGGTGTCAGTGTGTGTGTACCATGGTTATTAACCATTTACCATATTCCCCAACCGTCAGAAACTACGTCCTTTATATAACACAGAAAAACTATTGTTTCATCAAGTCAAATGAGATTCCATGTTTGGTGATGTAGATGAATTATGTATGTGTTGTTGTGTTGATATGTGATAGAGACACTGCTGTCACAGCCTGTATCCCTGGGAATGTAGGACAGCATCCCTTTTGCATAACAATACACAGTAGTCTTTAGTTTAGTTCTCACAAACAACATGGCCATTGGTTTATTTTATAAAGAGGCTCTATTCTTTATAAAAGAACACTTGTATATTTTTAACGGTGTTCTTGTAGACACCTGCGTTTGCATGGAACTGGTCAATTTCAAATGACAAAAGACGCTATAGTATTATGGCTTATAGGGGAGGTGATGATATTGACATATTGACATCAAATATACCAACCCTGGTTGTGCAAGTTGAGCATAAGAAATAGCTGGATGAGTACAAAATTATAGTACCATTTTTATTAGTCTTTTTTAGATTTACAGTGTGGGACATTTTAAATAACAATGATTTTGTCTACCAATAGCCCATATACAAGCTCAATTCTGAAGAGTTCATTGATATAATATTGATAGCTCACAGGGGAGAAATTAGGCTACTTTTCCCAATTCTGATATTCCTAAACAATTGTAGGTCCAGCCTACAATTATATTTACTGGATGAATATATCACTGCAGCAGAAAATCGATCAAATATAAGAACTTTGAGATTTTTCTGTATTTTAAAAACCCTTAACAAATTCTCTAAGTCACAAAACCAATAAAGGTTGACTGAGTCATATTGACATTTCCTAGTGTTTCTCTACGGATGTTTGGGGCTTGGGGCGCTTTGCGGGCGCTGGATCATAGCCTATTTTCGCTAATGGCAATGCGTGGAATTCGCTGGGCGCGCGACCAAGTGCCTGTCTCGTGTGCTTGGGAAAGTTATATTTTGCCTCTATGGCCTGTCGGCCAGCCCAGAGCTGGGCCTGGTTTCCCAATAGCTATGGAATTTAGTCTTACGAGTGTTTTAAGATGCCTCTTTCCTATAACCTCTGAAGATGAAACATGCATTTCCCAAAACACCAGGCAAAAATAATGGTCGCTAAGTGCGTCATTGGAACATAGATACTGATAGGATCGAAAAAAAGGGAGCGCGATCAGCTTTCTTCATTGAAATCACCTTAACATTATAAATATTTCACAATACTGATAAGTTCCTATTACGACCTATGGCTGCACATTATGAGGCGACTTATTCTAATGCTTTCCCTTTTTTTTATCACTAAATCACCGATTTGTCACATGATTGCGCACGTGTTAGGCTATACATCATTAAATATATTGAGACACATTACAGACAGTAGCCTAGAAGTATCAAAATATAAATGAATTGAATGAACATTAAATGTATTTCAGTATGATTGAAATAGGCTTACAGCCTACTGTCTATATTTTAATGCAGTCATCTCTGTTTACAATTGAAGTCTATTTTCATACGTCGCTTGTTCGTATCAATTGCAAAGACATTGGCAACTTTGTATTTGTAGTCAACTTTGTTCAGCGGTCACAAAAAGACGGATAAACCACGTGATTCTATGTTTACGGAGATCTTCTGTGTATAAAGTGACGCGGGAGGGCAAAAAAGCATCTGAAGACCCACTTAGCTGTTCTACGAGTGGTCTGAGGCAGGAGTTAGATTATGAGCGTTTTCAAGTGCAACGTTAATAAAGACGTTTTTCAGAAACAGCTTGGAGATTGAACGATATTCCTACGAAGGTTCTAACGAATTTAGCCTTAAGATCCTTTTGAGAAACCGGGCCCTGGTCCGCACCCCGCAGCAGTGACCAGAGCCAAGGCTGGGTTTTAAAACTCCAAGCTCAAGGCCTTTTATTGTTTAACATCCACAAATGCGATGAAGGGATTAATGAAGCGTCTGCCGGACCCATATGTCCCTTCGTGCAGAGTGGCGCTTAATTAAAACCGAAAGCCTAGGAATGGAATCTTGCACAAATAGGTCCCTCTGGCCTGCTCCGCTCAAGTCTTGCTGTCTTAGGTACATTTATTTATTTAACCTTTATTTAACTAATAGCCAAATTGAATATATAGCATGGTAACGCCAAAAATGATATTTAGAATTATATTAGAATAATCATTCTAGAATAATAATGATGATAATGATAAATTATAGCACAGACAATTATTTAGATTCTTGTTTCATTATACACAACATGACCAAAAGTATGTGGACACCTGATCATCGAACATCTCATTCCAAAATCATGGGCATTAATATGGAGTTGGTCCTCACTTTATTGCTATAACAACCTCCAGTCTTCTGGGAAGGCTTTCCACTAGATGTTGGAACATTGCTTACATTCAGCCATAAGAGCATTAGTGAGGCCGGGCACTAATGTTGGGCGATTAGTCCTTGCTCGCAGTCGGCGTTCCAATTAATTCCAAAGGTGTTCGATGGAGTTGAGGTCCGGGCTCTGTGCAGGCCAGTCAAGTTCTTCCACACTGATCTTGACAAACCACTTCTGTATGGACCTCACTTTGTGCACGGGGCATTGTCATACTGAAACAGGAAAGGGCCTTCCCCAAACTGTTTCCCCAAAGTTGGAAGTACAGAATCATCTAGAATGTCATTGTATGATGCAGCGTTAAGATTTCCCTTCCCTGGAATTAAGGGGCATAGCACGATCCATGAAAAACAGCCCCAGACCATTATTCCTCCTCCAACAAACTTTACAGTTGGCACTATGCATTGGGGCAGGTAGCGTTCTCCTGGCATCCACCAAACCCACATTCATCCTTCGGACTGTCAGATAGTGAAGCGTGATTCATCACTCCAGAGAACGCCTTTCCACTGCTCCAGAGTCCAATGGCCACTCCAGCCGATGCTTGGCATTGCGCATGGTGATCTTAGGACCAAGCCTGGCCTGCTGAGGAGTGATGGACTCCATCCTAGCTGGAGGGGTGCTCTCATCTTATCTACAAACATAGACAGGGCTCTAACTCCCCTAGCTCCACAATGAGATAGGGTGCAGGCCAGGCAGCAGGCTGTTAGCCAGCCTGCCAGTTTAGTGGAGTCTGCCACTAGCACAGTCAGTGTAGTCAGCTCAGCTATCCCCATTGAGACCGTGTCTGTGCCTCGATCTAGGTTGGGCAAAACTAAACATGGCGGTGTTCGCTTTAGCAATCTCACTGGAATAAAGACCTCCTCCATTCCTGCCATTATTGAAAGAGATTGTGATATCTCACATCTCAAAATAGGGCTACATAATGTTAGATCCCTCACTTCCAAGGCAGTCATAGTCAATGAACTAATCACTGATTATAATCTTGATGTGAATGGCCTGACATGGCTTAAGCCTGGTGAATTTACTGTGTTAAATGAGGCCTCACCTCCTGGTTACACTAGTGACCATATGCCTAGCGCATCCCGCAAAGGCGGGGGTGTTGCTAACATTCACGATAGCAAATTTCAATTTACAAAAAAAAAGCGACTGCGTTTTCGTCTTTTTGGCTTCTAGTCATGAAATCTATGCAGCCTACTCAATCACATTTTATAGCTACTGTTTACAGGCTTCCTGGGCCATATACAGTGTTCCTCACTTAGTTCCCTAAATTCCTATCGGACCTTGTTGTCATGGCAGATAATATTCAATTTTGGGTGACTTTAATATTCACATGGAAAAGTTCACAGACCCACTCCAAAAGGCTTTCAGAGCCATCATCGACTCAGTGGGTTTTGTCCAACATGTCTCCAGACCTACTCACTGCCACAGTCATACTCTGGACCTAGTTTTGTCCCGTGGAATAAATGTTGTGGATCTTAATGCTTTTCCTCATAATCCTGGACCATCGGACCACCATTTTATTACGTTTGAATTGCAACAAATAATCTGCTCAGACCCCAACCAAGGATCATCAAAACCCATGCTATAAATTCTCGGACAATCCAAAGATTCTTAGATGCCCTTCCAGACTCCCTCCACCTACCCAAGGACGTCAGAGTACAAAAATTAGTAAACCACCTAACTGAGGAACTCAATTTAAACTTGCATAATACCCTAGATGCAGTTGCACCCCTAAAAACAAAAAACATTTGTCATAAGAAATTAGCTCCCTGGTGTACAGAAAATACCCAAGCTGGGCCTCCCGGGTGGCGCAGTGGTTAAGGGCGCTGTACTGCAGCGCCAGCTGTGCCATCAGAGACTCTGGGTTTGCACCCAGGCTCTGTCGTAACCGGCCGCGACCGGGAGGTCCGTGGGGCGACGCACAATTGGCCTAGCGTCGTCCGGGTTAGGGAGGGCTTGGCCGGCAGGGATGTCCTTGTCTCATCGCGCACCAGTGACTCCTATGGCGGGCCGGGCGCAGTGCGCGCTAGCCAAGGTGGCCAGGTGCACGGTGTTTCTGGCGCATTGGTGCGGCTGGCTTCCGGGTTGGATGCGCACCTGTGTTAAGAAGCAGTGCGGCTTGGTTGGGTTGTGTATCGGAGGACGCATGACTTTCAACCTTCGTCTCTCCCGAGCCGTACAGGAGTTGTAGCGATGAGACAAGATAGTAGCTACTACAACAATTGGATACCACGAAATTGGGGAGAAAAAGGGGTAAAATCCCCCCCCCAAAAAAATAAAGCATATTACAAACTTCTCTTTAAATCTGCGTATTCCTCCAAAGCTCAGTTGTCAATTGTCTGCACAACACTGCCAGGACGTAGGATCAAGGGAGACACTCAAGTTTTTAAATACTATATCTCTTGACACATTGATGATAATAATCATGGCCTCTAAACCTTCAAGCTGCATACTGGACCCTATTCCAATTAAACTACTGAAAGAGTTGCTTCCTGTGCTTGGCCCTCCTATGTTGAAGTTAATAAACGGCTCTCTATCCACCGGATGTGTAACAAACTCAGTAAAAGTGGCAGTAATAAAGCCTCTCTTTAAAAAGCCAAACCTTGACCCAGAAAATATTTTAAAAACTTTCGGCCTATATTGAATCTCCCATTCCTCTCAAAACATTTTGAAAAAGCTGTTGCACAGCAACTCACTGCATTCCTGAAAACAAGCAATGTATATGAAACGCATCAGTCTGGTTATAGTCCCCATGTGGTAATCGATGGTATCAAAAGCAGCATTAAGGTCTAAGAGCACGAGGACAGATGCAAAGCCTCGGTCTGACGCCATTAAAAGGTCAGTTACCACCTTCACAAGTGCAGTCTCAGTGCATAGCACTGAGGCTTTGCATCTGTCCTCTTGCTCTTAGACCTTAGTGCTGCTTTTGATACCATCGATCACCACATTCTTTTGGAGAAATTGGAAACCCAAATTGGTCTACACGGACAAGTTCTGGCCTGGTTTAGATCTTATCTGTTGGAAAGATATCAGTTTGTCTCTGTAGATGGTTTGTCCTCTGACAAATAAACTGTAAATTCCAGTGTTCCTCAAGGCTCCGTGTTAGGACCACTATTGTTTCACTATATATTTTACCTCTTGGTGATGTCATTCGTAAACATAATGTTAACTTCGTTGTTATGTGGACGACACAGATATACATTTCAATGAAACATAGTGAAGCCCCAAAATATCCCTAGCTGGAAGCCTGTGTTTCAGACATAAGGAAGTGGATGGCGGCAAATGTTTTACTTATAAACTCATACAAAACAGAGATGCTAGTTCTAGGTTCCCAGAAACAAAGAGATCTTCTGTTGAATCTGACAATTAAGCTTAATTGTTGTGCAGTCGTCTGAAATAAAACTGTGAAGGACCTCGGCCTTACTCGAGCCCATGATCTCTCTTTTGACAAACATATCAAGACTATTTCAAGGACAGCTTTATTCTAGCTACGTAACATTGCAAAAATCAGAAACTTTCTGTCCAAAAATGATGCAGAAAAATTAATTGTCACTTCTAGGTTAGACTACTGCATTGCTCTACTTTCCAGCTACCCAGATAAAGTATGAAATAAACTTCAGTCAGTGCTAAACACGGCTGCTAGGATCTTTAGAACCGAAAAATCTGATCATATTACTCCAGTGCTAACCTCTCTACACTGGCTTCATGTTAAGGCTAGGGCTGATTTCAAGGTTTTACTGCTAACCTACAAAGCATTACATGGGCTTGCTCCTACCTATCTTTCCGATTTGGTCCTGCCGTACATACCTATACGTACGCTATGGTCACAAGACGGAGGCCTCCTTCGTCCCTAGAATTTCTAAGCAAACAGCTGGAGGCAGGGCTTTCTCCTATAGAGCTCCATTTTTATGGAATGTTCTGCCTATCCATGTGAGAGATGCAGACTCGGTCTCAACCTTTAAGTCTTTATTGAAGACTCATCTCTTCAGTAGGTCGTATGATTGAGTGTAATCTGGCCCAGGAGTGTGAAGGTGAACGGAAAGGCACTGGAGCATCGAACCGCCCTTGCTGTCTCTGCCTGGCTGGTTCCCCTCTCTCCACTGGGATTCTCTGCCTCTAACCCTATTACATGGGCCGAGTCACTGGCTTACTGGTGCCCTTCCATGCCGTACCTAGGAGCGGTGCTCCACTTGAGTGGGTTGAGTCACTGAGGTGATCTTCCTGTCCGGGTTGGCGCCCCCCTTGGGTTCGTGCTGTGGGGGAGGTCTTCGTGGGCTATACTCGGCCTTGTCTCAGGTTAGTAAGATGGTGGTTGAAGATATCCCTCTAGTGGTGTGGCAAAGTGGGTGGGGTTATATCCTACCTGTTTGGCTCTGTCCGGGGGTATCGTCGGACGGGGCCACAGTGTCTCCCGACCCCTCCTGTCTCAGACTCCAGTATTTATGTTGCAATAGTTTATGTGTCGGGGGGCTAGGGTCAGTCTGTTATATCTGGAGTATTTATCCTGTCTTATCCGGTGTCCTGTGTGAATTTAAGTATGCTCTCTCTAATTCTCTCTCTCTCTTTTTTTCTCTCTCCCTCTCGCTTTCTCTGGCTTTTTCTCTATGGAACCCTGACCTGTTCACCGGACATGCTATCTGTCCCAGACCTGCTGTTTTCAACTCTCTAGAGACAGCAGGAGCTAAACCTGCATTGCTTGCTGTATGGGGTTTTAGGCTGGGTTTCTGTACAGCACTTTGTGACATCAGCTGATGTAAGAAGGGCTTTATAAATAAATTTGAATGATTGATTGATTGATTGATTGATTGATTGATTGATTTTAGGCTTGTGTGCGGCTGCCTGGCCATGGAAACCCATTTCAACAAACAGGTATTGTGCTGACGTTGCTTCCAGAGGCAGTTTGGAACTCGGTAGTGAGTATCTTTATCCCCCTGGATCTGAATATTGACTGGTTTTCATCAAGCTGTCCACTCAGGTGGAAGCTTCTTACTGTAACCAGTGCCTGTAATCGGGTTCAGGTTATTAATCAACCTACCAGGGTGTTTACAAACACTACAGGAACAAGATCATCCACATGTATCAATCACATTTTTACTAATACTGTAGAACTTTTCTCAAAAGCTGTATCTGTACCCATTGGATGCAGTGATCACAATATAGTGTCTATATTCCGGAAAGCCAAAGTTCCAACAGCTTGGCCTAAAATAGTGTATAAGAGATTATACAAAATATTTTGTTGTGACTCTTACTTACTGCAAATTGAGAAATTATGTGACTAAACCACAAAAAGACGAAGAAACTGTATTATGAAGCCAAGATCAATGTTATAAAGACCGATGGAACAAAAACTTTGGAATGCTTTAAATGAAATTATGGGCAGAAAGACAAATTCAACTCCATCTTTCATTGAATGGCTGATTCATCACGAAACCATTTGAAATTGGCAATTATTTTAATGATTATTTCATTGGCAAAGTGGGCAAACTTAGGCAGGGAATGTCAACAACGAACAGTGAGCAATTGTATTCATGCATAAAAAAAACAAATAATTAAAGAAAAGCATTGCAAGTTTGAATTATGTAAAGTTCGTGTGGGAAAGGTGGATGAATTATTGTTGTCGATCAATAATGACAAACCTCATGGCATTGACAACTTAGATGGAAAGCTACTGAGGATGGTAGCTGACTATAGCCACTCCTATCTGTCATATTGTTAATCTGAGCCTAGAGGAAAGTCTTTGTCCTCAGGCCTGGAGGGAAGCCAAAGTAATTCCACTACCCAAGAGTGGTAAAGCGGCCTTTACTGGTTCTAACAGCAAACAGATAAGCTTGCTGCCAGCTCTTAGCAAACTGTTTGAAAAAAATGTGTTTGACCAAATACAATGCTATTTCTCTGTAAACAAATTAACAACAGACTTTCAGCATGCTTATAGAGAAGGGCGCTCAACGTGTACTGCACTGGCACAAATGACTGATGATTGGTTGAAAGAAATTGTTAATAAGAATTGTGAGAGCTGTATTGTTACATTTCAGTGCAGCCTTTGATATTATTGACCATAATCTGTTGTTGATAAAACGGATTTGTTATGGCTTTTCAATAGAACTCAAGTGGTTTTCTTTAATGGAAACTTCTCTAATGTCAAACATTTAAAGTGTGGTGTACCGCAGGGCAGCTCTCTAGGCCCTCTACTCTTTTCTATTTTTACCAATGATCTGCCACTGGCATTAAACAAAGCATGTGTGTCCATGTTTGCTGATGATTCAACCATATACGTATCAGCAACCAAAGCTAATGAAGTCACTGAAACCCTTAACAAAGTGTTGCAGTCTGTTTTGGAATGGGTGGCCGGTAATAAATTGGTCCTGAACATCTCTAAAACTAAGAGCATTGTATTTGGTACAAGCCATTCCTGAAGTTCTAGACCTCAGCTGAATCTGGTAATGAATGGTGTGTCTGTTGAACAAGTTGAGGAGACTAAATTACTTGCCGTTACTTTAGATTGTAAACTGTCATTTGGTACCAACTGTATGGTATTATATAGAGCCCTAATTACATGGAACTTCCTTCCATCTCATACTGCTCAAATAAACAGCAAACCTGGTTTCAAAAAACAGATAAGGCAAAACCTCGCGGCACAACGCTTCTCCCCTATCTGACCTAGATAACTTGTGTGTATGCATTGATATGTAGGCTACCTTTAAAAGGCCTTTTAAAAAATGTATGTAGTTCTGTCTTTGAGTGTTCTTGTCTATTGATGTTCTGTATTATGTCATTTTGTATTATGTTTCATGTTTTGTTTGGACCCCAGGAAGATCAGCTGCTGCTTTTGCAACAGCTAATGGATATCCTAATAAAACACCAAATACCAATACCCCCTTTTCTCCCCAATTAGTAGTTACAGTTTTGTCCCATTGTTGCAACTCCTGTATGAACTTGGGCGAGGCGAAGGTCGAGAGCCATGCGTCCTCCGAAACACAACCCTGCCAAGCCGCACTGCTTCTTGACACACTGCTCACTTAACCCGGAAGCCAGCCGCACCAATGTGTAGGAGGAAACACTGGTGTAACTGGTGACCATGTACCTGGTGCCCCCAGCCCACCACAGGAGTCGCTAGAGCACAATGGGACAAAGACATCCCAGCCGGCCAAACCCTCCCCTAACCTGGACAACGCTGGGCCAATTGTACGCCTTCTCATGGGCCTCCAGGTCCTGGCCGGCTGCAACACAGCCCGGGATCGAACCCGGGTCTGTAGTGATGCCTCAAGCACAGCGATGCAGTGTGTAAGACCACTTGAGATGTTCCTTCAACTTGATTGGTCCACCTGTGGTCAATTAAATTGATTGGACATGATTTAGAAAGGCACAAACCTGTCTATATAACGTCCCACAGCTAACAGTGCATGTCAGAGCAAAAACCAAGCTCCGAGACAGGATGTTGTCAAGGCACAGATCTGGGGAAGGGTACCAAAAAATGTCGGTGGCATTGAAGGTCCCCAAAAACACAGTGGCCGCTATCATTCTTAAATGGAGAATGGAGTCCATGGAGAATAAGAGCACCTCCTCCCAGCTGCCCACTGCACTGAGGCTAGGAAACACTGTCACCACTGACAAATCCACTATAATTGAGAATTTCAATAAGCATTTCAATAAGCACTCGCCCAAGCCTCCCCCATTTCTCCTTCACCCAAATCCAGATAGCTGATGTTCTGAAAGAGCTGCAAAATCTGGACCCCTACAAATCAACCGGGCTAGACAATCTGGACCTTCTCTTTCTAAAATGATCAGCCGAAATTGTTGCAACCCCAATTACAAGCCTGTTCAACCTCTGTTTCGTATCGTCTGAGATTCCCAAAGATTGGAAAGCAGCCGCGGTCATCCCCCTCTTCAAAGGGCGAGACACTCTAGACCCAAACTGCTACAGACCTATATCTATCCTACCTTGCCTTTCTAAGGTCTTCGAAAGCCAAGTTAACAAACTGATTACGGACCATTTTGAATCCTACCATACCTTCTCCACTATGCAGTCTGGTTTCAGAGCTGGTCATGGCTGCCCCTCAGCCACGCTCAAGGTCCTAAATGATATCATAACCGCCATCGATAAGCGACAATACTGTGCAGCCGTATTCATCGACCTGGCCAAGGTTTTCGACTCCGTCAATCACCACATTCTTATTGGCAAACTCAACAGCCTTGGTTTCTCAAATGATTGCCTCGCCTGGTTCACCAACTACTTCTTTGATAGAGTTCAGTGTGTCAAATCGGAGGGCCTGTTGTCCAAACCTCTGGCAGTCTCTATTTGGGTGCCACAGGGTTCAATTCTCGGGCCGACTCTCTTCTCTGTATACATCAATGATGTCGCTCTTGCGGCTGGTGATTCTCTGATCCACCTCTACGCAGACGACACCATTCTGTATACTTCTGGCCCTTCTTTGGACACTGTGTTAACTAACCTCCAGACGAGCTTCAATGCCATACAACTCTACATCCGTTGCCTCCAACTGCTCTTAAATGCAACCGATCGCTGCCCACACCTGCCCGCCCGTCCAGCATTACTGGACGGTTCTGACTTCTGGACGGTTCTGACAAATACCTAGGTGTCTGGTTAGACTGTAAACTCTCCTTCCAGACATCTCCATCTTAAGCATCTTCAATCCAAAATTAAATCTAGAATCTTCTTCCTATTTCAGAACAAAGCATTCTTCACTCATGCTGCCAAACATACCCTCGTAAACTGACCATCCTACCGATCCTCGACTTTAGCGATGTCATTTACAAAATAGCCTCCAACACTCTACTCAACAAACTGAATGCAGTCTATCACAGTGCCATTCGTTTTGTCACCAAAGCCCCATATACTACCCACCACTGCGACCTGTACACTCTCGTTGGCTGGCCCTCGCTTCATACTCGTCGCCGAACCCACTGGCTCCAGGTCATCTATAAGTCTTTGCTAGGTAAAGCCCTGCCTTATCTCAGCTCACTCGTCACCATAGCAGCACCCACCCGTAACACGCATTCCAGCAGGTATATCTCACTGGTCACCCCCAAAGCCAATTCCTCCTTTAGCAGACTTTCCTCCAGTTCTCTGCTGCCATTGACTGGAACGAACTGCAAAAATCACTGAAGCTGGAGACACATATCTCCCTCACTAGCTTTTAGCACCAGCTGTCAGAGCAGCTCACAGATCACTGCATCTGTACATAGCCCATCTGTAAATAGCCCATCCAACTATTTCATCCCCATACTGTTGTTTATTTATTTATTTATCTTGCTCCTTTGCACCCCTGTATCTCTACTTGCACATTCATCTTCTGCACATCTACCATTCCAATGTTTAATTGGTATATTGTAATTAATTCGCCACCATGGCCTATTTATTGCCTTTACCTCCCTTATCTTTCCTCATTTGCACACAATGCATATAGACTTGTTTTTCTTTTTCTACTGTGTTATTGACTGTATGTTTGTTTATTCCATGTGTAACTCTGTGTTGTTGTATGTGTCGAACTGCTTTGCTTTATCTTGGCCAGGTAGCAGTTGTAAATGAGAACTTGTTCTCAACTAGCCTACCTGGTTAAATAAAGGTGAAATCAAAAAAATGGAAGAAGTATGGAACCACAAGCTCTTCCAAGAGCTGGCCACCTGGCCAAACTGAACAATTGGGGGAGAAGGGCCTTGGTCAGGGAGGTGGCCAAGAACATGATGGTCACTCTGACAGAGCTCCAGAGTTCCTTTGTGGAGATGGGAGAACCTTCCAGAAGGACAATTTAATTTAATTAATTTTAGTATAAGGCTGTAACATAACAAAATGTGGAAAAGGTCAAGGGGTCTGAATAGTTTCCAAATGCACTGTATAGTGTAAGAATAGCTGTTTATTTGGCTGCCCATTCTATTAATTATAGTTTCATCAAAGTGCAACATTCAGTTAAATGCAAACTTGCTGGACTAAACATATTGCATATGATTTGGATAGTCTACATTTCCTGATGAGTGATTCCGAAATGTTGATATTGAATCATCTCAGAAACACTTCCCAGTATTGATGATTTTGGGATATTTCTAAAATGACTTATCTTCCATTTATCCACCTGCTTGCGTGACACAGATACCATTCTACAATACCAAATTAGTATGGATTTCTCTAGAACAGTGACAATGATTGGGTCAATAACCGACGTTCAACAAGTGCTACTTGGCTTCAACAAGTCGTGACAGGGCTTTGATGAATCTGCTGCTTCTTTTCAATAATCTCAATTTATAATTAAAAAAAATGGGGGGGGCTCCGTTTATACAGGCAGCCTAATTCTGATATGTTTCCACTAATTGGTCTTTGAAAAATCTGGGCCTCGTTTCCCAGAGCCTTCGTAGTGTTAAGATCATCGTTAGAACCATCTTACGATGTATCTTTAGTAGCCTAGATGATCTGTTTCCCAGAGCCTTCGTTAATAACGTTGCTCTTAAAATAACGAACCTTTGCACATCTACAAGTGATCCAGACAAGTCGAAGAGCAGTCAAGGTGCATCGTTGGGTGTTTTTTGCCCTCCGCGTCAATTTATTCACAGAAAATCTCCGCTAAACATAGGCTACCTAGCCTTAACCTAAAAATCTTGATTCTATCTGTCTGACCGACCGCTGATAACTTCAGAACGAAGTTGACTATAAATACAAAGTTGCCAAAGTATTTGCAATTGTTACAAACAAGTGAAAGATAAAACAATGCATCAAATGAAAACCAAGATGACTGCATTACAATACAAATAGGCTACATGGGTGTTGGCTATATAATTCAATTATATCTGTAATTTTTGCCTCAATATATTTAATGCTGTGTGACAAGATGTGCTCAATGATGTGCCTAACCTGTGATTTAGTAGTTTATTATTTGTGTAAGCATAATAAGCCTCCTCAATATGTTCCGCCATTTGTGGTAATATCTCTCTCGGAGCTGATCCGTCGTCAGTACTGTAGAATAATTCGAATGTTAAAGTAAGATTTGAGTGGAGAAGGATGATCCTGAGAGAAGAGTTGCTTTTATGTCGATACTATCAGTATGGTCTAACGACTCACTTAGCGAAGGTTCTCTCTACATGCTTGTTTGTAAAACACTTCAAATATTGGCTCGTAATTAACGATGCAACTGCTACGATCATGGTAATGCTCATGTTACATCGCAACTGGGAAACGAGGAGCAGAATGCCTGCAAACTCCACTCAGTCCTGGATGTGCAATACATATTGTACCGGTTTCCCGATTGCAATGGAATTTAGGCTTACAGGTGTTTTAAAGTTGCATCTTTCCTACAACGGCCAAATATGTAACATATGCGTTCCCCAAAACAACAGGCAGGGACGTTCGATAAGTGCGTCGTTGAGGCCTGTGTCGATACTGATAAGATCGAAAGAAAGGCAGCACTGCTCTCGGATCAGCATTCTCCCTTTCCAATCTTACCTTAACATTAGAATTATTACACAATACTGATGACGGATCAGCTCCTATGGCTACAAATATTGAAGCACTTATTCTAATGCTATAATAATGCACTAAATCAAAATTTGACACATCATGAAATATAAGCAAAAATGACAGACAGCTAAATTGAATTAACATAAAATTGATTTCAATATCATTCAAATATATAGGTCTATGTAGCCTATACTGTATTTATCTTTTAATGCAGTCTTCTCCGTGTTCATTTGAAGTCAGCATATCCTTCGCTTGTTAGGCAAAGAAATGGCCAACTTTGTATTTGTAGTCACTGTCACGTTCGTTCTGAAGTTGTAGGTGTTCACTGAAAGACAGATAAACATATTGATTTTGTGGTTAGCGGAGATCTTCTGTGTATAAAGTTACGCGGAAGGGCAAAAAGCATCTAACGATGTACTTTGCTGTTTTACGAGTGGTCTGAGCAGATGTTAAATAACGAGCGTTTTCAAGAGCAACTTTAGCAACGATGGTTTTAGGAAAGAGCTAAGAGATTTAACGAATCTCCCAGGGTTCTAAAGATGAATGTAGCCCTAAGATGCTTTTGGCATTTCAATTAGCAATTCTCATTTGCAAGTATAGACCTTATATTTTGATGATCATAATGCTGATATTGACTAAATCTAATTGCATATAAATATAGTTAATTATACAATATATGAATATATCATCATAGCGTGATGTCCACGCAGTGAAAATTCAGTGAAATCGATACCTTGATTGTTATTGCCTTTTTATTCGACCACTGCACGCTATGATTATGGACTAATTCGCTTTTTTTCGGGGGGGATTTGGACCAATAACACATTGGTCCCCATTGTAGGCATAAACTGAGATTCTATAGTCTACAAAAATAATGTAAAAAGGTAAATTCCTCTCTCCTAAATAATTACAAAATGCAGCATAAAATATTATTTTCTCCTCTTTTATCTATTAACTGAGACCTGCATAAGCCAAATCGACCCTTTCGTTTTTACAACCAATAACACCCTCTCTGAGTTTGATTTTTAAAAGGACTGGTCTAATAAGAGACCATTGGCCTTTTACCTAACGTGTTTTTACACAGTATTTATTTGAGATGTTCTGGATGTGTTGATTGGTGAATTGAATGGCAATTCTGACAAACACATAGCATAGGCCTATTTTCAGTTGGTAAAATGTGGATTTTCCTCGCCTGATTTGCTGACATCCAAGGGGTGTTTTGTAAAGCTTTAAAAACGTATTTCTTCATAACATACAATTTTAGTGGGAATGTGAATGTTGGTGACTGGGGGAGTCTTGGAAAGCGGCTCCGTGTGAACTGGACAGTTCCGTCAGTGAAATGTTGGATTATCCTCCCTGCAAAACGGGATTAACATTGCTCTCCCAGTCTGCACATTCCTGCTTCTGACACTTGAAATAGTACGTGTGTGCGTGTGCGTGTATGCTTGTGCGTATGTGTGTGTGCACCTTGGTTTGAATTCAAATATCATTGTTGTTGAGTAACAGGCATCATGTTTTATGTTTTATGTCATATGTATTATTTTCCCTACAATTCAGATGTATTGACAGAACAAAATTACAATAGCAAGTCTATTGATGAATAACTAGAAAGAAAAAAACATGGTTTTAAGAAGTTAAACAGGCGACACTGGGGAATCAGTTAAAACGTTCTTTATTTTTGTGTATAGCCTTTTCATAGCAGTTTGGCATAACAACATTGAGCTGTATTTGGTCATAGACGGACACTGATGTTTCAGGCAACGTTGCTGCTCATTGACTCGGCCACTCACACTGTTTGAAAACTCCCTATTTCAACTAATATTTCATCGTAATAATTTATCATACTTAAACATTTAAAAAACTATTCAATTCACAGCTGGGTGATCGCAGATGCGAAACTCGGAATTGCATACGGGTACAAGGAATCACAGTCTCAAAAAGCTAACACAAATAGAAAATGCCAAAACACTTAGGGGACATTTATGAGCACACGCATACTGTTTGATTGTCTGTTGGAACTAGTGTCTTATAAACATTTTTCATAAATTAAATAGTGCATCCAGGTTCGCCTCACATGCGCGCACACGCACGCACACACAATGCTTTGATCAAAGGGCCCCTTTAGTTTGCCAACCAAGAGGAGAGGATCGGGGAGTCGTAAGAAGCTTATGGAAAGCTGACCCATTCCACGCGCTTAGCCAAGGGTTGCAGCTTCTCTTGATCATTTTCTTCTTGGGCAACACTTTTGTTCCATGTCCTTGATCAAAGTTAAAGAGAGTTCACTGAATTTTCAATAAGTTAACTCAGCAGTTGTTACGCTGTCAGAGAGACGAAGCGGCAGCTTCTCTCCACTCACACTGCTGCTGTTCGGGGTAATAGTTTGATGCCCAGGACCAGCCATTGGAAAACGATGCCTTTCGCCGACTCAATCCCATCGGATTGACTAACGTTTATTTCAACACATTGTGAAAATATAATGTCATTCACTCATTCTTCTCACAACACCTGAAATTTCCACGAAGACTGGTCTTTGTAATCCAAACAGTCCGTGTTGAAGTTGAGTTTCCAGGCCGCGGCCTGGTCCTTGTAATCCAGGCAGTCTGTGGGACCACTGAAGCTCAGTCCCGCTGCCCCATACCCTGGCGTGGAGAGGGACGAAGGCGGGCTCAGATGGCTGGAGACCCCGTTGCTGCTCATGGGGCTCATGGTGGAGCCCGCAGCGGAGAGCTGGTGGTGCATAGGCGCCAAGTAAGATCCGCAGTCCATCCCGCTGAAATAGGATGAGGATCCGGTGTAGCCTTGGCTGTATCCAGACGCCTGGGTGTAGGTCATCGGGTAGGACCGTTGCATACAAGAGGAGGAAGAGGTAGAGAGTGGGTCAGACAGCGGGGAGATGGAGGCCGGGCTCCAGATGGACACCGGGGCAGTACTGCTGCTTACGAGCGGGATTGAGGTGCTGGGAGGCGGTGTGAACTGTCCGCTGGCACCGCTCTCGGAGCTGGCTTCTCTCATTGGGGAACTTCTCTTTTTGACTGGTTTGGTCTTGCTCTGCGCACCGCTCTGGGACTGTTGTGCCTGCTGGCGACACTTCGCCCTTCGGTTTTTAAACCATACCTGGAAGAAGAATTAATGTGTTGAATTGTAGTAATAAAATGGAGAGGATGCTCAGTCAGTTTATTTATCACCCCATGAACGCAAAAAAAATGTGTTGTAGCGTTTTATTAATGTTTAATTTCAATACAGTCTGCCATAGTGGATGCAAAAGAAGAGGCTCGTAGGACTATACACTGGGGGGTGAACACTCCAATTATCAGAGTGGAGAAGACACGCTCTGAAGTGGCGTCTGGGAGCTTGACTTCTCAAATCCAAAATTAACGAGCTGTGTAAGTGGCCTTGACTCAAAACCCGGATGATCGCGTGTGTTTACCCAAAAGCCTAGGGACTCACCTGAACACGAGACTCAGGTAAATTGATCTTCAGGGCCACCTCCTCGCGCATAAAGATGTCTGGGTAGCGGGTCTTGGCGAACAAGTTCTCCAGAATGTCCAGCTGGGCGCGCGTAAAGGTCGTCCTCTCGCGCCTCTGTTTACGAGGGGCGCCTGTATGAGAAAAGGTCTGTTCGTTAAGTCAACATTAAGTAGCCCACCTTACAAATACAAACAGGTTATTGCTTTAGGAGAAAAACATTGTTTTATCCTATATGGGCTAATCAATGTGGCTTGTCAACTGTAGGCTATCCAATAGGCCTACAGTTGCAATTTTGATCATGAGCAGTTAGGCTATGTTTAGATAGATACATCGTTTTTCGGGTTGATATTTCAGACAGGGAATATTTTTCTTTGCTCAGATCTCTTATTGTAAACATTTCCAAGACATGATTCTTGTTAGTTTAGGATCATTAATAATTGACATGTAGTACACCCCACGAGGACCAGAAGAATATTGTAGCGTATAATGTACAACATTATCCCCTCGTAGTTTAGATAATTCACTACAGACATAAATAAGCAAGATGAGAATGTTTATAAAGCCAATTGCAAATGATATCGAAAACACAACTTTCGATTAAATTATAATTCCAAGGCTACATTAGTATATATTTTTTACTTGTTTTTATCTTATCAGTTCATTTAATCATAATTTCGTAAGAAATAGACGCGACAATAAACAAATCAAATCTATGCAATAGGCCTAAGCCATTTGAGGTGATTTCATTATTTCATGGTTATTTGTGTTATAAATGTCTTCCATGACCTCACCTGGATAGCCGATAGACGGATGGAGAAGGTCCATTCCGGAGGCAGACAAACTCAGACCGTTGACTGTGTACTGCGGCTGTTTCAGATAAGACATCATTCTAGCCTCCGATCGAAGGGCAAAGTTGAAGAGAATTTTGAAAACAAAAAGGCGTTGAAAAGTACCCTTTTTAGTTTAGTCCTCAAGTGTTGGATTCTTCTCAATTTTTCTGCCGAAACCTGAACAGAACACAACAGGAAAGAGAGAGAGGGTGGTTTTGGTTAAAAAGGATAAGTCCTTGGTTATTCGTTGGAGGCGTTACGCGCTCTTTACGCAGCGAGGTGAATTTAAAAAATGAGCGTTGTCCTGCACCGCCAGCGCTCTTAAAGCAGATCGGAGACCCCCAGCTGTCCTTGTGGACTGAGGATCCTCTGTCTGTCTTACAAACGTTTGCGCCACCTACTACCCCCCACCCCTCACACACACACACCACCACCATCATCACCACATCCTACCAGCACCAAAAACATCCCATCATTTCAGCACGCCTTCTTCGAGAACAAAAACATTGTCGTTAAAATGCGCACACACATTGGGCTCCAAAAAGGCAAGGCGCACCATTAGCATAGTACCCACAGGTTAGCATCAGCTAATTGTCTCCAGTATAGACGGCATGATTGGGGGCCATTTGCAAAGACAAAGCCCACTGTTGACCAGATAAATAATGCTGATGACAAAAGAGCCGTTGGCGACAAAAAAAAAGAGACAATACTGTAAACCCAGCGCTCTACATATTCAGGCAATTAAACTACCACAGCATCTTACATTCTATCTATAGAATGTGTCTGCTGAAAGGGAGAAATCCCTTCTACATTTAAATGTGAACGGCAATTTAGCAAAATGACGAGAAACTTGGGGAAACTGTTCCATAATTGTAATTCGAGCCGACATTATTGACACTCCCTGGGCGATTTCTACCTAATTAATAGCTCCCGGTAATTAGATTTAGGTGGTGAGACGATCGAAGAGTGTTGATTAGCAAAAACCACTTTATCTTAATCTAAGCAAACAAGCACTTGCTCCGCAATTAAGAACCGATCACATTTATCTCATTTGGTGGAGAGTCTGTTTTTTAGAGAGAGTTATTTCCTATAATAAAACAATATCCTACACTAAATGAAAATGTTCCCTTCATAAATTCAACAACATCGTCTTTGATATTAAATGTAGCCTACACTGTTAGGTCTAATAAACCCTCAATAATCCTTATGTACATTTGTTTGGAAGAACCAACAATCTAGCCATCAATCGCCCAGAAAGGAAACAATGTATTTTCCCACTATCCACTTGAATGGTGCGGAAACAAACATTATTTGGGTAGTAATTATTAGACTATCTGCCTAATAATATAGCCTAGGTCTATATATTTTGGCCCCAAACGGCGAACAATATTTTCTAGCGTCATATTGATCTAGCACACTTGTATTGTACATTTCAAAGAGACCTACGTTGAAATTACATTTGAACTTTGGCCTATAAAAAAACTACAAATACAAAAACACAAACACAGGATCACAGGGTGTAGTGTATTACAATGTAATAATATCTAAGGATGCATGTCTGTTTATTTATGAAAGGATAATCTTACAAAACGTTTTGCCAATCAAATAGCCTGCATTTAGCAAATCATAAGTAGTTACATTCAAGTTGATAGTTGGAATGTTTCGTTGTAGCCCATGGTCCTATTAGATTGGAACCAATCTGCTCCTACCTGTAGAATCGAAGTTGCAACTGCGAGTTCCCTCCTCCTCTCGTGCACGCACGCATCCCAGTACTTCATACGTTTTTATATGTAACGGCCACCGGCCTCAATCTGTCACTTTTTTTCACCCAGACCCATCTACCGGTTGCTCCACACCCGTTCAATAATAATTACCCTGTCCGAGAATTAATTATTATTGCCCACAAGTTTTTTTTTCTCACAAAGTTAAAAAAAAAAAAATTAACGAGATAATCCGTACGGCACGCGCTGCCCTGATTACAGGACGCTAGCCGCGACTCCGAGCGCTCCGCATTCGGGCTGATTAATTTTCTGCGTCACGAAAATAAAACAAAGACTGGCATTGTATTTACTAAGCCAGCTGACTGCCAGACAACCTCCCCCAACCTCACTCACTTTCCCAAACCAATACAGGCTGCAAAATAATAATAACAACAATAATAATAGGCTAATTATAATATTAGATATAGGCCTAATATAATAATACTAATACTAATACTAATAATAATAATGGTAATAATATGCGAATATAAGAAGAAGAAGAAGAAGAAGAAAAAGAAGAAGAATCTTATCATCATTAAGCTAACAGCGTGATATTTAAAGATATATATATATATATTAACTGCAAATGCAGGGCTTTTCAACAGTTCAGTTGGGCTTTCCCAGCAGTCAACAAACTATAAAACCATCACTGAGTGGACATTCTTCTCAATCAACATCCATAAACAACATTTTCGTCTTGATGAATATGGGTTACAGCATGCTCTGAGTTCTCCTTCTGTAGCCCGTTATGCTAGTGGCTGTATTGCCTCCAGTGTAGCCGCCATTGCCAGAGAGCAAGAGAGGTGAGGGTGGGAAAAGTTTCTTTTTAAACACGCCTCCACAATTATCGCTCCATGCGAAGGTATTTCCATCACAAAGAGCACTTGGTACTGTTGAAAGATCAGAAATGACACGATAGAGATATGTAGGCCTATATAAGATGCTTGGAAATGACTAGCACGGTTAGCACAAATAAGATGGGCCGAAGATTGCAAAAGAGGAAAGAATTACAAAAAATTGGCAAGACAGAGATAGCCAATACAGTTCTATGGATGGATGAAATGGAAATAACTGTATAGAATGTTACTCTGGCAAACAGAATATGTCCTTATTAATCATACTCTGGGCAATATATTGCGTCATATTTAGATGATATGCTACAGAGCGAGTGTTGATCATTTTAACCAGAGGGAGATTTGCTAAATAACCCTGACAGCTAATGGAATAAGCGAAGGAAGTTATGTGGAGTGATGTTGAACGTTTCCATGCGACGTTGGTCTCCTGAAATAGGCTCCCAATGGGCTGATTAAAAAATGTATTTTGGATTTGTTGTGACTGTCCTCACCACTGTCCTCACCGCAGCCCATAACATGTCATGGTTACCAGTGTCATTAGAAATACCACCTCTTGTCTCCTGAGTAGAGCTCGTGGCCCCAATAAACGATGATCCATTGGCGTGTACTCCGCGAGCGCACCGCAGCGCCCCTATCTTCATGGCAAAGGTGAGGATGACAATCGAATAGCAATCAAACAATTAATAATAGCAATAATGTTTCACACAAATTAACCAGTCCCGCTGTATATTAGGGCAAATAGCATTGCTCGAGTTATTGTCGTTCGTGATTTTTTGCCTAATTGGTTTCGTTTTGTTGTTTTTCTTCTGTTTTATTTAAACTAGTTTGAACCAAAAATGATTTTATCGATAATGTTAGCAAAATTATTATTGTTATGCAAGCATACATGTTTGTTAGTCAACTGCACTGATTTATAAGTGGTGAAGTTCTAGCCAGGCCTCGCCGCGAGGAAGGGGAATATACATTCTTGGGGACTTGACTGTCACGGTTTGGTAAATGTAACCCTCTCAGGGAGATTTAAAATCTCTGGCACACGCAGCACCCCTCATCTCTCTCTCTCTCTCTCTCTCTCTCTCTCTCTCTCTCTCTCTCTCAAACAACACACTTCTCGCACATATTCACGCATCATGTACCTGCTATTCCCTCAGAAATAATATTCTTCGTCGTATTTTTGTATTTAAAAAAATATATATAATTCCCTTTCCAGTCAAAATATATATTTTCTTGCTCACTGTCATTTTAGCTTTTTAAATTTCGAGAGAGAAAAACCTATTTTGGGATATTTCAAAAGGCTTTTTCAAGAACGAATTCACACAGCTTATCTGTGAATACAACCGCTACTTTTTTGTTTCTCTTCACCCACGCCCCCCACACACACACACACACACTCCTCCCTTTTCTTTCCCCCTCTCCCGTTTTTGTCCTAGGGGACAGGTTGCGTTTTGGTGGGGATTAGCGTCTGAATTTGATTAGCCAGCAAGCTAATTGTTACCAGTGCTCTTTTCACTGTCTAGTTGTCACTGCATTGGTAGCAGCCTACGTTTAGGTGCAACATTTTCTGCAAAATAATAGCCTTAGTCTATTCGTAATTTCTCTATCTCTTTTTAAAGCGCCTATAGGCCTACTCCTTAAATGTGCCAATTTAGTCGTGGTTTATTGAATGATGCCTGAATAACTTTATGTGAAAAATGAAAACTAAGTAGTGTTATTATACCAGTTAGCCGGTGTTTATGACCATCTGCTATATGAATAAATGCAGTAAACTAAATCAATGGAGGTCAGGCCCCTGAACCAGCCTGGTTTGCAAGAGTGTGGTCTCTAGAAATTAAACATTAGGCTGTATGCCTCAAATTTAAGCTTTCAAACGCTTTCAAATTGAAGTGAAATATGGAATGCTATTCAATTTATTATCGCACATAGTCCTTCGCATTCATTATATTTTGAAGAGAACCCTAAATGATTAAATAAACAACTAATATCTCTAATATTTCGTTTCCCATGTCTCTCAGATGAGTGAAGCCATATTGCTCGTGGCTCACGCTGTCGCCTTTCATCTCGAGCTCTGATACATAATTCATCGGTAAATATCGCATAGCCCCGGGGAGCGCTCGAGCTAAACGGGGCTCTGATTGTAAAAGGTGAACGCGCTTGTTAACGTCTGTGGCAATATGCCCTCCCTCTGACTCCCGTCCAATTGAAGGAGTCACGGTTTCTCCTGCTGCTAGGGAGAACGAATTGGGGACTTTAAGAATCGTGGGACTGGGAATGGCTCAAAGTAAAGCTCCATACATGCATGATAGGGTCCCAGTCAACTGTATCTAATGTATTACTGCTATAATAATAAACATAATAATAATAATATTCTAATAACAGTGTTATTGCTGATCACTATAAATACATTTATCAAATTATTGTTGTCTTATATGGTTTGAAGAACACATTCAATATATTGTATACTAAATCCATATCAATGATGTCATAGTTCAGTTCAATGTCATTCAGCTGTCCAGCTCAAGGTCAGATCGATGTCTTGGCCTACTCACTCACCCCATCTGTTACACACACACACACACACACACACACACACACACACACACACACACACACCATCTGCACCATACAGCTACAATGTTATAACTTTATTGATGAACATGTTGGCGACATAAAAGTATTCAAAGTATTGATAGGACGGCATAAATATTGAGTAGTCATTACTTGATAATACAGCAGGTGGTTACATTCAAATGCAGTAGTTATGAAGGTTCAGTATCTGTTACTCATCCCGTTTCCAGCTTCTGATTGACTCATTCTATCATCTTCACTCCTCTTCACTGCCACTCAGGTAAGCTCAGATGAGAATGTATTCATTCCTGGTTCCTACCATTAAGACTGTTCTTACATTGTCAACTTACCTGGCAAAAGTAGAAAAGTCATCCATCTTTTCTCCCCTTTGCAGTCTCCTTAACTACAGGGGTGGAGTCAGATGATTGACAGCTAGGCCCAAGGGACTAATTCAAACTACTAACAATTACTTCTACTATTATTAGGTGATTAGTTGGGAGATCTTATAGCCACAACATTACTCAAAATACAGAAAAAGACATATATTAAGAAGATAACTATATATACATAATAAACACAATCCATAGGAGTGTCTGTGGGAGGTTGGAATGCCTCGTCCCTGCTGGTACCTCGTTAACCTCCCAGGGCTTGTGGGTAGTGTTATGCCCACGAGAGGCCTTAAACCCGTGCAGTAGTTTTCAGGTTCTGGTCCCTGGAGGGCCAGGACCCCCAGTGTGAGAGGGAGGGGGAGGGATGGAGGAGGGCCAAACAAAAACACACCCTGATATCCTGACAGCAAACAGCCCACCTACTGACGCTTAGCATCTGGAGGCAATGACCCCCCCCCCACACACACACACACACACCACACACACACACACACACACACACACACACCCACTCACACACACACACCCCCCACACACACACACACCCACCCATACCCACACACACACACACACACACACACACACACACACACACACACACACACACACACAGAGACACAGGTTTTATTGTTTCAAACACAAACTTAGAGTTGCATGTAGCTCAAGTTCTATGAAGCTTGTTTTTGCAGGTCATGGAAAAGGCTTGAATTTTAGCTTCATTTTATTGTATTATTTTACGTAACTCTCAAATGGATGGTGAGCTAGCAGCTAAAGTCCAAATAAACAGCTTTATAATTAGGCTAATATAGCATCATTTGTGGTTTCATTTAGGATTAAAAACAGAGGGAAAGAGAATAAAAGAGAAACAAAAACAGATGAACAAAGGTAGAAAAAGAGCAGGGGTGGAAAACAAAGATGGAGAGAGGGAGGAGTGTAAAGTTAATCCAGGCTGAATCATTGGGCCTGGCTGCAGGAGTGACACTGAAAACAGTTTTTGTTTCTATTCTTTCTTCACTCTCCAAATTTGCTCTCCCCTTTCCCTCTCTTGTCTCTTCCTCCTGTGCCCCTCACCATTTCTCGGCCTCCTTATCCTTTTTAATTAGAGGGGCTATTCTGCAGCATGGAAGGCCCTAATCCCTACTGACCAACAATGCAAAAAGGCAGCCTTTGAACAGCCGAACTGCCCCCCCATCCACCACACCCACTACTCGAAACACTACCCAAACATTCAAGGCTCCCACCATTGGGAAAACCAGACTTCACTCTTTATCCAACTGTTCGGCCGAAGCGCAGAGGGGACCCAGTGCAAACTGAAAGTTTTTGAAAGATGTCTGAGTTTATTGCGAGATCCTCCAAGAGTTGGTTGGATCACTCCAACAACAAGGCAGAGGTCAGAACTAGATCATTCATTAAGGAAAAATATTTCCAAGAATTTTGGGCACTATTATATCAAGTTTCTTCACTGGCAATAAGTTTAGCTTTCTGTAACTACCAAGATAATATTCAAAATTTAGTAACTCTATTTCAAAAATAATTCTGAAAACTATCAAACATCACTGGTTTTTACAGCAAAGACATAGAGCTAGCAAAAGAAAGGAAGTTAACGAGGGGTTAAGCAAGTGCATATGTATGCAGAGGGAAAGAAAGAAGGAGAAACTGTGATGAAAAATAAATCTGACCCAGGAAGCCCTTTGCTGTTTTAATAGAGAAGTAGAAAAGGGTTAGAGGGCAAATGATGTAGAGACATGCTACGGGGTTAGGAAAGATGGAAATTCTCCCAGTTCACATCAGGCCTCATTTACATACACATTAACATATCTTATTGTGATCCTAGAAGTCTATTAATGTTGACCCTTGTTGTTAAATGCCTAGTTAGTAGATAATAATGTCCTGTCTTGTCAAAAAAAATGCATGTCCTCTCATTACTTTTAAATAACTGCCATATTGAGAAAGGGGGGTTGGAGAAGTGAGGAGAAAAGAACAGATGTAGGTTAATAAAAGTCTCCCCACACTACTCATAACACAACTATACATCCATATCATAAAATAATGTTATTTTAAGCAATCATGAACTCATTTATCCACAATGCTTTCAATACATAGCCAGACTTCCCGCTATTACTACAAAATGCGTAACTGATAATTGCTTGATCGAAATTTCATATAGATTCTTCTTCCTCATAGTAATCGAAACAGAAAAGTGTTTGTTTTGAATAGAGGCCACAAGAAGATTTTCAGTATGCATTAATATCAATACTGCCTAAAGCCATGACACTACCAATGCTTTGTCTAATATTTGATGGTCTATGTTTAATAAGGTAATAGGCCACCAATTTTAATTAGGAAAATAATGTATATGGGGCATATGCATTTGTACAGTCATCCTAAAGAACACTTTACATACACTTCTGCTAATAGCACATATTTTGAGCAGAATGGTTTGATGAATTATCAGACTTGCCAGTATGACTGCCCTGAATATTGCCCAAGATATGAATGGCTTAAGAAACAGTGTCAACCCTCTACAGCCAGCAAGACTCCTTGTTGGTACTCTGTCTCCACGCCACCCTGTACAGCCAGCAAGACTCCTTGTTGGTACTCTGTCTCCACGCCACCCTGTACAGCCAGCAAGACTCCTTGTTGGTACTCTGTCTCCACGCCACCCTATACAGCCAGCAAGACTCCTGGTTGGTACTCTGTCTCCACGCCACCCTGTACAGCCAGCAAGACTCCTGGTTGGTACACTGTCTCCACACCACCCTGTACAGCCAGCAAGACTCTTTGTTGGTACACTGTCTCCACACCACCCTGTACAGCCAGCAAGACTCCTGGTTGGTACACTGTCTCCACGCCACCCTGTACAGCCAGCAAGACTCTTTGTTGGTACACTGTCTCCACGCCACCCTATACAGCCAGCAAGACTCCTGGTTGGTACTCTGTCTCCACGCCACCCTGTACAGCCAGCAAGACTCTTTGTTGGTACTTTGTCTCCACGCCACCCTATACAGCCAGCAAGACTCCTTGTTGGTACTTTGTCTCCACGCCACCCTATACAGCCAGCAAGACTCCTTGTTGGTACTCTGTCTCCACGCCACCCTATACAGCCAGCAAGACTCCTTGTTGGTACTTTGTCTCCACGCCACCCTATACAGCCAGCAAGACTCCTTGTTGGTACTTTGTCTCCACGCCACCCTATACAGCCAGCAAGACTCCTGGTTGGTACTCTGTCTCCACGCCACCCTGTACAGCCAGCAAGACTCTTTGTTGGTACTTTGTCTCCACGCCACCCTATACAGCCAGCAATACTCCTTGTTGGTACTCTGTCTCCACGCCACCCTGTACAGCCAGCAAGACTCTTTGTTGGTACACTGGCTCCACGCCACCCTGTACAGCCAGCAAGACTCCTGGTTGGTACACTGTCTCCACACCACCCTGTACAGCCAGCAAGACTCCTGGTTGGTACACTGGCTCCACGCCACCCTGTACAGCCAGCAAGACTCCTGGTTGGTACACTGGCTCCACGCCACCCTGTACAGCCAGCAAGACTCCTGGTTGGTACTTTGTCTCCACGCCACCCTGTACAGCCAGCAAGACTCCTGGTTGGTACACTGTCTCCACACCACCCTGTACAGCCAGCAAGACTCCTGGTTGGTACACTGGCTCCACGCCACCCTGTACAGCCAGCAAGACTCCTGGTTGGTACACTGGCTCCACGCCACCCTGTACAGCCAGCAAGACTCCTGGTTGGTACACTGGCTCCACGCCACCCTGTACAGCCAGAAAGACCCAGGCCAGACCAGCCAAACACAGTGTGGGCACACTGCACTGTTAATCACATGCCCAATATTTCCATAGCAGGCAATTAGCATCCAGCTTTTATGTGTGAAATGGGCAGAGGCAGAGAACGAGAGAGTTAGGAACGACAACGAGAGAGGAAGAGTGAAATGGAGGGAGAGAAACAGAGGGAGAATAAAGGAGTAATTAGGATGTTGGGTGGGAGGAGAGAGAGGAGCACAGAGACAGCCAGGCAGTCTGTTGCTGTGTGATTTGAGGCTTGCTAACACACTAATTAGCCCTTCATTGTGGGATAATGGACTTGGCCGGTTCTCCCGGTTCTACGAGCCGCCCGGCCCGGACGACCTGACCCGCTAAAGGTCAGAGGTCACCATGTGCGGTTTGCCTCGTGCGTACGGTGTGTGTGTCTGTGGGTGGGTGTGTCCTAACGAGACTGTCCCATTCTCTGCAAGGCAAACTTGGTGTAGTTGAGTTGGCATGGTGTTGCAAAGGTGTGTTTGTGTGTAAAAAGAGAGGGAGTGGAGTGGGCAGCTCGCATAGGTTGTTCATTTGTCTGCACTGTTCAAACCTCATCACATCCTACACATTCATAACTGATTAAGAATTTCCTTCAAAACAGTGAACAAACCAAACCCAGAACAAATAATAATGAGATGGACCAGTGACCAGTGTGTTTATGCACAAACAAGGGTCTTAAAATGCTTTCTTGGAAGAAATTTTGGTTCTGAGGATCCAGGCTTGCTTACTTGTTAAGGTCTAGTAGTCATCCCCCAACACACACACGCACGCACGCACGCACGCACGCACGCACGCACGCACGCACGCACACACACACACACACACACACACACACACACACACACACACACACACACACACACACACACTCCTCCGGCCTACCACTCTCTTCTCCCGCCATCTTTTGAGGAGCAGTAATCTGTGAACCCTGAATCATAAGCCTGGGTAAAGCTATGTAATACGGCTAATTCGATGAAGCAGTATTTTCCCGGTGAGAGGCAAAATCCTGTTGACTATTCAGGGATTGAATCGTCCAACAGTAATGCCATTAGGCCAGTGCCACGGATTCCTCCGAAAATGCTGTTTAATTGCCAGTAGCAGACCATTGTCTGGTGACGGGTAAACACTGGCTTGGGGGGGGGATTCCGTAAGGAAGCGTGTGAAAAAGATGGCCCCCTTGGCTTCAGCCAATCAGCATCAAGAAAAGGATTACTCAGACATAGAAGAAGAAGCCTCCGAAGTGGCGGAGGCACTAGCTTAACTAAAGTCTTCAAGAGAAAGAATAAACGCAGACTAACTCTTCGCTTTTAATACAGGATTTGTTCAACAATGTGATTTAGGGGGGTGTCTATTCAGAGTCTGGATTTTTTGGGGGACTGGCGGAGTCTTTAAGGATCAAGCCTTGTTGCTCACGTTTGTTAGTGAGTGACTTCGAGGATCATGGCTTGTTCCTCACGTTCGTTGAGCGGTTTATATGTGTTTGTCTACAAAAATATAATTCCTCTATATCCCCAACTGTTGGTCCCTTCTATTACCATCTTTTAAAAAACACCTTGCATAAACACATAACCTCATAAAATCTTAAAATTCTACCGCACAAGTATCATAAACTGTCTCGATGCTGAAATATCAATATTTCAGTCAAATCTGTACTGAAATATTCCCAATCAAGAATCAAACAATTCCTATAACTCATTGATCAACAAATTCACGCCCACTCAAAAATGCCTCCTGAACCTGGAGCACCTCTAGCCTGCTACTGCCCGCTCCTCGATTGGTCCTGTCCAGGAGGACGTTGATAAGATGTGAGAGGTGTGGCGGCCATTGCTGCCCTCCATTGTGAGCTGGTGCCTGCAGTACGAGCAGAGCTGCCAGACCAGACACTGATGAGGGTTGACACTGCATCCAGGAGGCTAGGAGACTCTTTTCTTTTGCTATTTGTCTCGCCCTCTGATAAAGTAAAAAGGCCTTTTTGCAGATAGGCCCCTCCCTTAACCCTTCTCCTATTCCAACCCTGAACTCGTCCTCAGTCTCACCCTCCTCTCCTTTCCTCTCTCCCTCCTGTCTTCCCAGAGAAACAGAACAGGAGCCAAGATGGAGATGAAATCCCTAGAGACAGTCCCTGTATTTTTTCTCCTTCTCTCTCAATCACTCTCTTTCTCGCCCTCAATTTAAATCAAATTCAAATCGTTAGACAAAGAAGCGTTTATGCAACTGTAGCACAAGGCGATGAGAAGAAGAAGAAGAAGGCAATTAAACCCTGCAACATTTTGAGCCCACTAGCTGCTCCTTAGGCTGACACCCTGCCATATAGCGAGCCCAATTTAGCACCCCTCAGGCTATGACCACACTCAATACTTAGTCTCAGTACCAATCCCCGACCATGAATAATCCTGGATCTATTAATCGTATAATACCTATTGTTTACAGGAGGCTGCAAGAATATACTGCACAACAGACAGTTGGGGTGGTAGGTAGCTTAGTGGTTCGAGTGCTGGGCCAGTAATCAGAAGGTTGCTAAATCAAATCCCTGAGTTGACAAGATAAAAATCTGTTGTCCTTCCCCTGAACAAGGCTGTTAACCCACTGTTCCTAAACTGTCATTGTAAATTAGAATATGTTCTTAACTAACTTGCCTAGTAAAATAAAAAACGGGTATCTTTTTTATATTTCCTGGTGAGAAAGGGAATCTGGCAAAGTGAGAAAGTGAGGACTGTATTTGTCCTAAAACTGACTTTTTCAGATTCCTTCATACTGTATGTATCAGTGACCATACCACTATTTTTGATTTGTCACCTACGCATGTGTCTCTCCTTGGCGTAATTGTCACACCTAAAGTGGCACGAAAGAGGAGAGTCCCCTGAGAGGTCCTGAGTGGTAGTCTACACTTACAGCCCACATCAAGAAGTACTTGATCCAAAAGGTTGTTCGTTGGATAAGAACAAGAAGACTCGGGTGTGAGAGGAGCATTATTGGAACGTAATTAATTGATTAATCTCCCTCTCCGATTGCAACAGGAGCACACAGACTCCCCGACCCCCTTTAATGAAACAGCTAATGACGAGCTCACTTAGTTTAATGTCTGCTTTTATCATCCTCCTTTTAAGATGACTTCAGCGTTTCATTAGCCACGTCTGACTCATATCTCACTTTAGCAACCCGGAGGAAATTGTGGAGGGATTAATTTTGGTATGGACTCAATACTCCATCTCTTCCCCATCCTCCGTTCTCCCTCCTCCCCTCTGTCTTCATCCCCCCTCTCTCCGAGCTCCCAGCCAGAGACCCATGAGGAATAGTGTCTTTGTCGTCCTGCCGTTTTCAGAGTTGAAGAACAAGAGAAGTTTAATCCTCATTGTCCAGGAGACTGGGGGGTTCGCCGGCTGTAAAATGATCCAACTGGCCCTGGCTAATCCTCTCCCCAACCCCCAACCCCCAAGGCCTGAACCCCCCCAGCCCCAGCCCTACACCCCATCCCCAGCCCTATACCTCAGTCCTATACCCCATCCCTACACCCCATCCCCAGCCCTATACACCATCCCCAGCCCTATACCCCAGCCCCATACCCCAGCCCTATACCCCAGCCTCAGCCCTATACCCCAGCCCTATACCCCAGTCCTATAACCCATCCCCAGCCCTATACCCCATCCCCAGCCCTATACCCCAGCCCTATACCCCAGCCCTATACCCCATCCCCAGCCCTACACCCCAGCCCTATACCCCCAGCCCCAGCCCTATACCCCAGCCTCATCCCTACACCCCAGCTCTGTACCCTATCCCCAGCCCTATACCCCAGCCTCAGCCCTATACCCCAGCCCTCTACCCCAGCCCCATCCCTAAACCCCATCTCCAGCCCTATACCCCATCCCTATACCCCATCCCCAGCCCTATACAAATCCAATCAAATCAAATGTATTTATATAGCCCTTCGTACATTAGCTGATATCTCAAAGTGCTGTACAGAAACCCAGCCTAAAACCCCAAACAGCAAGCAATGCAGGTGTAGAAGCACGGTGGCTAGGAAAAACTCCCTAGAAAGGCCAAAACCTAGGAAGAAACCTAGAGAGGAACCAGGCTATGTGGGGTGGCCAGTCCTCTTCTGGCTGTGCCGGGTGGAGATTATAACAGAACATGGCCAAGATGTTAAAATGTTCATAAATGACCAGCATGGTCGAATAATAATAATGCAGAACAGTTGAAACTGGAGCAGCAGCACGGCCAGGTGGACTGGGGACAGCAAGGAGTCATCATGTCAGGTAGTCCTGGGGCATGGTCCTAGGGCTCAGGTCCTCAGAGAGAGAGAAAGAAAGAGAGAAGGAGAGAATTAGAGAACGCACACTTAGATTCACACAGGACACCGAATAGGACAGGAGAAGTACTCCAGATATAACAAACTGACCCTAGCCCCCCGACACATAAACTACTGCAGCATAAATACTGGAGGCTACCCCATCCCCAGCCCTATACCCCAGCCCTATACCCCAGCCCTATTCCCCAGCCATATACCCCAGCCTCAGCCCTATACCCCAGCCCTATACCCCAGCCCCAGCCCTATACCCCAGCCTCATCCCTATACCCCAGCTCTGTACCCTATCCCCAGCCCTATACCCCAGCCCTATACCCCAGCCTCAGCCCTATACCGTAGCCCCATACCCCATCCCCAGCCTCAGCCTTATTCCCCAGCCATATACCCTATACCCTATCCTTAGCCCTATACCCCATACCCAGCCTTATACCCCATCTTCAGCCCTATACCCCAGCACTTTACCCCATCCCCAGCCTTATACCCCATCCCTATACCCCAGCCCCATCCCTAAACCCCAGCCCTCTACCCCAGCCCTATACCCCATCCCTATACCCCAGCCCTATACCCCATCTCCATCCCTATACCCCATCCCCAGCCATACACCCCATCCCTATACCCCAGCCCCATCTCCATACCCCAACCCCAACACCATCCCTATACCCCAGCCCTATACCCCAACCCCATCCCCATACCCCAACCCCATCCCTATACCCCAGCCCTATCCCTATACCCCAGCCCTATGCCCCATCCCCATACCTCAACCCCAGCCCTATACCCCAGCCCCATACCCTGGCCCTATACCCCATCCCCAGCACTATAACCCAGCCCTATACCCCAGCCCCATCCCCATACCCCAACCCCATTCCTATACCCCAGCCTCTGTACTCCTGCCCACGCACCAGCCCCAGTCCTAGTCCTAACCCTAGTTCCATGATACCACCAAATCTCTCATCTGAACATTCAGAGAGAGAAAGAGAGATCCCTACATATTGCGAATATGCCTCTCACACAAACACACGGCTCACCCTATTACCTGTTTGTTGTGAGGATATGAGCGGTTTAGTGGTGCATGTTTTTAAGTGGTTTAAGGTAATCACCTGAGCTAAGTCTAAAGCCAATCCACCAGCAGGATTCATCCTTAAAGCCCATTTTGCGTTCCAAATGGCACCCTATTCTCCACTGCACTACTTTTCACCAGAGCCTGGTGAAAAGTAGTGCACTATATAGGGCAGGTGTAAATGCTGCAGTTTTAAAGCAAGTTTGCTTCAATTCTACACGTTGAGCCATAGGGTGGAGAGAAGACTTAGCTGTTTTAAAAAAAAAAATTAATTGCAAACAAGCATCGGTCGATACTGAAGCCACTTTTTCAAAACTCTTCACACAGTCTGCATTACCAACATGCATTTTGGCCAAACAGTTAATCTCACCTCCAAAACTCACTCAAACCACCAAAATACTTCATACATGTCTCAAAAGAAGCTTGTTTGACCAAAACACTGGGAACAATTCTCACTCAGAAAGCATACATTATCACTCATAACACACTGAGCTGAAAAACACTAACAACATCATTTATTACATAAATGATGAACTTTTCTCTTTGAAGTTTGAATGATTTTTCACATAAATCAGTATTTCATTATAGAATAAGAATAACACCTTTTCATTTAATTGACTGTACTAAAGTACACAGTTGAAGTTGGGAGTTTACATACACCTTAGCCAAATACATTTAAACTCAGTTTTCCCAATTCCTGACATTTAATCCTAGTAAAAATTCCCTGTTTAGGTCAGTTAGGATTATCCCTTTAACTACAAGACCATGGTGCTTGCCTACGGAGCTGTGAGGGGAACGGCACCTCACTACCTCCAGGCTCTGATCAGGCCCTACACCCAAACAAGGGCACTGCGTTCATCCACCTCTGGCCTGCTCGCCTCCCTACCACTGAGGAAGTACAGTTCCCGCTCAGCCCAGTCAAAACTGTTCGTTGCTCTGGCCCCCCAATGGTGGAACAAACTCCCTCACGACGCCAGGACAGCGGAGTCAATCACCACCTTCCGGAGACACCTGAAACCCCACCTCTTTAAGGAATACCTAGGATAGGATAAAGTAATCCTTCTCCCCCCCCCCTTAAAAGACCTAGATGCACTATTGTAAAGTGGCTGTTCCACTGGATGTCATAAGGTGAAAGCACCAATTTGTAAGTCGCTCTGGATAAGAGCGTCTGCTAAATGACTTAAATGATGTAAATGTAAATTTAAAATGTGAAATGTCAGAATAATATTAGAGGGAATTATTTATTTGAGCTTTTATTTATTTCAACACATTCCCAGTGGGTCAGAAGTTAACATACACTCAATTAGTATTTGGTAGCATTTTCTGTAAATTGTTTAACTTGGGTCAAATGTTTTGGGTAGCCTTCCACTAGCTTCCCACATTACATTGAGTGAATTTTGGCCCATTCCTCCTGACAGAGCTGGTGTAACTGAGTCAGGTTTATAGGCCTCCTTTCTCGCACACACATTTTTAGTTCTGCCCACACATATTCTACGGGATTTAGGTCAGGGCTTTGTGATGGCCACTCTAATATCTTGACTTCGTTGTCCTTAAGCCATTTTGCCACAACTTTGGAAGTATGCTTGGGGTCATTGTTCATTTGGAAGACCCATTTGCGACCAAGCTTTAACTTCCTGACTGATGTCTTGAGATGTTGCTTCAATATATCCACAGAATTTTCCCTTCTCATGACGCCATCTATTTTGTGAAGTGCACCAGTCCCTCCTGCAGCAAAGCACCCCACAACATGATGCTGCCACCCCCGTCCTTCATGGTTGAGATGGTGTTCTTCGGCTTGCAAGCCTCCCCTTTTTCCTCCAAACATAACGATGGTCATTATGGCCAAACAGTTCTTTTTTTGTTCATCAGACCAGAGGAGATTTCTCCAAAAAGTATGATCTTTGTCCCCATGTGCAGTTGCAAACTGTAGTCTGGCTTTTTAATGGCGGTTTTGGAGCACTGGCTTCTTCCTTGCTGAGTGGCCTTTCAGGTTATGTCGATATAGGACTCGTTTTACTGTGGATATAGATACTTTTGTACCTGTTTCCAGCATCTTCACAAGGTCCTTTGCTGTTGTTCTGGGATTGATTTGCACTTTTCACACCAAAGTATCTAGGAGACAGAACGCGTCTCCTTCCTGAGCGGTATGATGGCTTGGTCCCATGTAGTTTATACTTGTGTATTAATGTTTGCAATAATGAACATGGTACCTTCAGGAATTTGGAAATTGCTCCCAAGGATGAACCAGACTTCTGGAGGTCTACAATTTTTTTCTGAGGTCTTGACTGATTTCTTTTGATTTTCCCATGATGTCAAGCAAAGAGGCACTGAGTTTGAAGGTAGGCCTTGAAATACATCCACAGGTACACCTCCAATTGACTCAAATTATGTCAATTAGCCTATCAGAAGCTTCTAAAGCCATGACATATAATTTTCTGTAATTTTCCAAGCTGTTTAAAGGCACAGTCAACTTAGTGTATGTATGCCGCTCTGTAACATCACTCACTCATATATCTTTATGTACATATTCTTTATCCCCTTACACTTGTGTCTATAAGGTAGTAGTTTTGGAATTGTTAGCTAGATTACTTGTTGGTTATTACTGCATTGTCGGAACTAGAAGAACAAGCATTTCGCTACACTTGCATTAACATCTGCTAACCATGTGTATGTGACAAATACAATTTGATTTGATTTGATTTGATGTAAACTTCTGACCCACTGGAATTGTGATACAGTGAATTATTGTAATGGAACTCGTCCTCCTCTTCTGACCACGCTGCTTGGTCCTTTGGTGGTGGGTGTTTCTGTAACAGATCTTGTCCTCCTCTTCTGAGGAGGAGTAGTGAGAAGGATCGGAGGACAACCCACCCAACTCACTCCCTGACCATACTAAAACAAAGACATAACAAAGGAACTAAGGTCAGAACGTGACAGTACCCCCCCCAAAGGTGCGGACTCCGGCCACAAAACCTAAACCTATAGGGGAGGGTCTGGGTGGGTGTCTGTCCGCGGTGGCGGCTCTGGCGCGGGACGTGGACCCCACTCTACTCTAGTCTTTGTCTGCCTCCTCAAACTTCTAAGTGACCTCTTTCGAACGGCGACCCTCGCTGCCGACCTCAGACTGGGGACCTTAGTAATGGGTCCCGAATGGACGGGAGATTCCGGCAGCGCCGGATGGGCGGGAGACTCCGGCAGCGCCGGACAGGCGGGAGCACCTGTAGGGAGGAGACAGAGAGACAGCCTGGTGCGGGGGGCTGCCACTGGAGGGCTGGTGCGTGGAGGTGGCACCGGATAGACCGGACCGTGAAGGCGCACTGGAGCTCTTAAGCACCGAGCCTGCCCAACCTTACCTAGTTGAATGCTCCCCGTAGCCAGGCCAGTGCGGCGAGGTGGAATAGCCCGTACTGGGCTGTGCTGGCGAACCGGGGACACCATGCGTAAGGCTGGTGCCATGTACACCGGCCCGAGGAGACGCACTGAGCCGGCTTCATGGCACCTGGCTCGATGCCCACTCTAGCCCGGCCGATACGAGGCGCTGCAATGTACCGCACCGAGCTAAGCACGCATACTCTGGCAATTGTTGTTGTGCTGACCATATTCACATTCCCAAAAGTGATATTGTCTGCCAGCACTCTTTCCTGAAGTTCCTGGGCATCTATCCACGGTGGTGGCTCTGGTGCGGGATGTGGACCCCGCTCCACCTCAGGCTTGGCCCACTTAGGTGGCGCCTCTGGAACGGGCCAGTCTCCAGTTCGACCCCAGACTGGAGACCCTTGCCGCGGGCCCCGGACAGGAGGGCGAGTCTGGCAGCTCCGGACAGGAGGGCGACTCTGGCAGCGCCGGACAGGAGGGCGACTCTGGCAGCGCCGGACAGGAGGGCGACTCTGGCAGCGCCGGACAGGAGGGCGACTCTGGCAGCGCCGGACAGGAGGGCGACTCTGGCAGCTCCGGACAAGAGGGCGACTCTGGCAGCGTCGGACAGGAGAGCGACTCTGGCAGCGCCGGACAGGAGGGCGACTCTGGCAGCGCCGGACAGGAGGGTGACTCTGGCAGCGCCGGACAGGAGGCAGGCACAGGACTAACCAGGCTGGGGAGACATCCAGGAGGCCTCTTCCTTGGCCGAGGCACAGGATACACTGGGCGGTGGAGGTGCACTGGTGGTCTCAAGCGCAGAGCTGGCCCCATCCATTCTGGCTGGATGCCAGCTTCCACCCTGCAAATGTGGGACGCTGGCACCGAGCACATCGGCCTGTGAATGCTCCGCCTCGACACCGTGAGCATCACGGTAAGCACAGGGAGTTGGCTCAGGTCTACTACCTGACTCTGCCACACTCCCTGTGTGCCACACTCCCTGTGTGCCCCCCCCCCAAAAAAAATTGGGGCTGCCTCTCGGGCTTCCTTGCCAGCCGTTTTCATGTCGCCAACTCCATTCTCCGGTATCCCTCCTCGCACTGTTCTAGAGAATCCCAGGCGGGCTCCGGCACTCTCCCTGGGTCGACCGACCACCTCTCTATCTCCTCCCAGGTTGTCTCATACTCCAGTTAGCGCTGCTTACCTGTCCAGGAGTCCCTTTCACCACGCTGCTTGGTCCTTTGGTGGTGGGAGGTTCTGTCACGGCTGTTGGAAGGAGTGGACCAAGGTGCAGCGTTGTGAGCGTACATTTTCTTTATTCATCCAAACGACACCAAACAAAACAATAAACACTACAAAAACAACTGTGAAGCTCACAAGCAAAGTGCTCTAAACAAAGTCAACCTCCCACAAACACAGGTGGGAAAAAAGGGCACCTAAGTATGGTTCCCAATCAGAGACAACAATAGACAGCTGTCCCTGATTGAGAACCATACCCGGCCAAACACAAAGAAATAGAAAACATAGAACACAAAACATAGAATGCCCACCTCAACTCACGCCCTGACCAAACCAAAATATAGACATAAAAAGGATCTCTAAGGTCAGGGAGTGACAGGTTCTTGAAATGTTCTGTATTGACTGTCCTTCATGTCTTAAAGTAATGATGGACTGTTGTTTCTCTTTGCTTATTTGAGCTATTCTTGCCATTTTTACCAAATAGGGCTGTCTTCTGAATACCACCCCTACCTTGTCACAACACAACTGATTGGCTTAAACGCATTAGGAAGGAAAGAAATTCCACAACTTAACTTTTAACAAAGCACACCTGTTAATTGAAATGCATTCCAGGTGACTACTTCATGAAGCTGGTTGAGAGAATGCCAAGAGTGTGCAAAGCTGTCACTCAAGGCAAAGGGTGGATACTTTGAAGAATCTCAAATATAAAATATATTTTGATTTGTTTGATTTGGTTACTACTTGATTCCATATATGTTATTTCATAATTTTGATGTCTTCACTATTAAAAAATAAAGAAAAACACTTAAATGAGTAGGTGTGTCCAAACTTTTGACTGGTACTGTATATATTTTTTGATTCGAGGGACTTCAAAAGGGAGGCTGTGGGCCGTCAGTTGCCCATCTCTAATGTAGGGAATGGGGTGTCATTTGGGATGTATCCCATATCAACCTGCAGCTCAGATATGACTGGTTGTATTCATCCTCAATTATTATATATATTTTTTATTTAACCTTTATTTAACTAGGTAAGTCAGTTAATAAGGATCGGCCCCTTTTGTTCAATTTTGCCTAAAATGACATACCCAAATCTAACTGCCTGTAGCTCAGGCCCTGAAGCAATGATATGCATTTTCTAGGTACCATTTGAAAGGAAACACTTTGAAGTTTGTGGAAATATGAAAGGAATGTAGGAGAATATAACACATTAGAACTGGTAAAAGATAAGACAAAGAAAAAAAAACTTTTGTTGAATTCTTTTGTACCATCATCTTTGAAATGCAAGAGAAAGGCATTAATGTATTATTCCAGTCCAGGTGTAATTTATATATTGGCCACTAGCTGGCAGCTGGCAGCAGTGTACGTGCAAAGTTTTTGTCTGATCCAATGAACCATTGCATTTCTGTTCAAAATGTTGTGTCCCAAACGTGCCTAATGTGTTTATTAGTAATTTCTCATGTTTAAAACTGTGCACTCTCCTCAAACAATAGCATGGTATTATTTCACTGTAATAGCTACTGTGAATTGGACAATGCAGTTAGATTAACAAGAATATAAGCTTTCTGCCAATATCAGATATGTCTATGTCCTGGGTAATGTTCTTGTTACTTACAACTTCATGCTAATTGCATTAGCCTACGTTAGCTCAACTGTCCCGCAGGGGACCCACCAACCCTGAAGAACAAATTCTTATTTACAATGATGGCCTACTAAGGAATAGTGGGTGAACTGCCTTGTTCAGGGGCATAACGACACAATTTTACCTTGTCAGCTCGGGGTTTCGATCCAGCAACCTTTCGATTTAAACAGGTCAGTCCCATTGAGATATGAATCTCTTTTTCAAGGGTGCGCTGGTTAGCTAGTTATACTCCCCTGGGCTGAGACCAACCTGCCATCATTATTCTGTTACAAAGAGAAGCGTATGGGCTTTATATGTGTGTGTTTGTGTGTAGAGAGAGGGTATTAGGGTGCAATAAATTAGGGTTAAGGTCAGTGGGTCGGAACACAGATTATGACATGCTTACTGAGTGTATCAACACTTCTCTTCTGTTGCGTCTGCGTCCAGTAGTGTACCAGTTTTGGAGGAAATGGATAACATATGGATAATGTATGGATGATAACATGATAAACAGGTGAGACGAAGGGAGAGATAAGACTTCCTCTGCCTGACTGACTGATATTTAGATCCCTGATAATGAAAATGATCATCATGCCACGGTTCTTCCAGCTTCCTCCTTATAATGACTGTTTCTGTTTTCTCACCCTCTCTTTCCCTTGTTTTCTACCTTTTTGTTGATTTTCCCACTCACTTTTTCAATTCTCTCTATTTTTATCCCCTCCCCTCTCTCTCTCTCTTTCCATCTCTCTTTCTCTCTTTATTTATTTTTCTCTCCTGCACCCTGAGTGACAGCTCAATGGCCGTCTCTCCCAGGCTTATCTGTCCTCAGCAGATGGTTGACTTGGATCACTGTTCACACGCCTCGATTCGGAGTACTGATAAAGACTAGCCAGTACACCCTTTCTCTCTTTCTTTCTCTCTCTCTCTCTCCCTCTCTCCCACGCTCTCTCTCCCTCTCTTCTCTTCTCTCTCTCTCCCCTCTCTCTCTCTCCCTCTCTCTGTCCCTCTCTCTCCCTCTCTCCCTCCCACTCTGTTTCCCCCTTTCTCTCTCTCACCCATACCATACCTTCCCTTCCTTTTCTTTTTCAATGTCACCCTTCTTTCCCTTTTACTCTCCCCTTCCCCTTCCCACTCACCTCTCTTCCTTTTCCACCCCCTCTTTCAGTGTTCCTTCTCTCCCTCCATCCTTTCTCCCCCTTCATCCATCCCACCATCTCTGTACGTGTCTCTCCTCCCTGCTGTGTTGGCGCCCGTCTAAAGGGCCCCGGGACCGTCTCACTGTGAGGGGCCGCTACACTGCCAGAGCTGCCCACTGAACTGCTCTCCTCCATCCTCCTCTCATCCATCTCTTTTTCATCCACATATCGGCTCAAATCGCCATGTCATACTTTACATTTTTTCCTCTCCTTTACTCATCTTTCCTCTCCAACACATTTGACATATATGTATATTTTACATCTCTACTGTATATTAAACCAAATGCGTTTCCTCTCCTCTCCTCTCCTCTCCATCCCCTCCCCTCACCTCTTATTCATCTCTGTCATCTCCTTATCATGCCAATCCCTTTCTCTCCACTTCAATATCCTATGACTCGTATCACTTCACCCAATCCCTCTCCTTCCTCCTCTCAGTTAAAGCCTGACTCCACAAGATGTGTCAAAAGGACCCACTGTATCTCTTCATCTCATTCCCGTTCAAGGCCAAGGTGTTCAAGGTCATGGATTCAGTACAATACTTGCTTTGTCATATTTCTCATGTGTTAAAAGAGAATGTGATGTTTTGAGGATATCCTGCAGTCCTGTTTGAATAATTACACTGGCAAATAGAGTTTGTAGTCCTAACTCTCATCGTTTGATGTGTGCATCACACCTCTTGCAGAATGGGAAAAATAATGAATGTATGAGAATGATCTTTCTTTGGTCTACTGCAGTACTTGGGCATGAACACAGCACCATGTCGGCAAGACAGCAAAAGACAGAAGAGTTGGCTACAGCTGAAGAAGACTGGCAACCAGGTAAACACAGCACTACTGGCTCATCACTAACTAATGCAGCATCCAAAGACAAATAAACATGAAACAGCACCCCAGGAAAGACTAGATACAGTTGATTCCAGCCAACCTGCCTCCAAATCAAATCAAAGTTTATTGGTTGAGTACACAGATTTGAAGATGTTATCATAGGTGCAGCTAAATGTTTCTAGCTCCAACTGTGCAGTAATACCTAGCAATACAAAACAATGCACATAAACTCCAAAAAACAAAAATAAAGAAATGGAGAAAATAAGAAACAATACAACTTAATTCATCCATTTGGGGCAATTCTTTCAGGGCTGATAGGGTGCTTCAATAGGACAAACACACAGACAGACAGTAGAACAAATGTCATATGAACACTTAAGGCATCAATTAAAAGTGCATGGTGCAATTTAAGAAAGTTAATGGTAGCCACAGTTCTTAGTTAATTTCAGGTCTAAACTATCTCTAGAGTAGTCCCTAGATCTTCCTTGATGGTCCTGTTAACCAGGCGGATGGCCTCGGGCACAAACAAGGCCCTGCACCTATTGGTGGAGCATTTGAGACAGCGCAGGAGGCGTCCAAGGGGGAGCAGTTTGAACTGCGGGTTGAGGACATGGGTGCTGTCCACCAGGATGTCATTGACCTTCCTCCTGGCCTGCAGCTCAAAGAATGAGGCCAAACTTCTGAGAGGCACCCTGGTGATTTTAGAGCAGGTATTCACAATGGCTTGGAGGCAGTTCCTATTCTTGACAGAGAGAGATGTGAACCAGCATTTCAAAGAGAAACACAGAACACTCTCAAATTAAGAAATTAGCCAGCTATAGTGACTCTGTGTTTTTACTTGTACTTGTTTACAAAGTAGCTGTGGAAAAATAGAGACATTGTAGCTCAATTCTTCAACATGCCATGTTTCTAAAATAAATACTTCATCATAATCATTTATTCCATCCACTGCAGTCTAAAAGTAAATCCAAAAATCGATTCTAACATTTCTACATTGGGTTACCATTACATGTGCGGTGAAATCTGTCCCTAGACAGTGAGTTTCTGGTTGTCTGACAGTTAGGTCCACTCCAGGCGCTGAGAGGCCATTTTAATCTAAACGCTGGAATCTGGCAACCGCTCCCGAGCAACTGCGTCCGTCCAGCCAGTCTGACCTGCTTTTGTTCCGGTCCAACCCCCTAACTTTTCCCCCTTAATTAACCCAACAGAAACTAATTAAACTCAGCTCTTCTGGACCAGGCACCAAACAAAGGGAGCGAGGGAAGGAGGGATGAGAGTGGAGCGGAGGTAGAGAGAAAGCAGGGAGCAAGCCAAAGTAACAGACAGGAGTGGAGAAACGGAAACAGTGTTCCCACTGAGGCCCTGGCCCCTAAAAAAGACTGGAGAAAGGGAGGGTGAGAGAGAGCTGTAGGTTATTGTTTTCTGAGGAAAGGTGCAGGATGTTACACAGTTGGCCTAGACTGGAAAGAGGGATAGAGAGGCGAAGAAAAGAGAGAGAAGGAGGGTGGGAGAGAGGGTTAGGAAAAGAGAGAGAAGGAGAGCGGGAGAGAGGGTTTGACAGAGAGAGGTGCTCAGGGTTTGAAAGGAGATGCATTTTTTTCCTTTGGGAGAGCTAAGGTGTAGCAAAGGGATGGGAGGAGCGGAGTAAATGCATTTGGCAGTGGCTGGCGTCTCTAGGCAGAGGAGGCAGGCTTTCTCTGGAGGCTTTGTGTGAAACTCATTGTTTTTTAATTACTGTGTTCTGAACACACAGTTGCTTACAGAGTGGTGTGTGGAGAGGCTAATTTTCTGCAGCCCATTCAGCATGCAGCCATGCACGATTGGCCTCTTAAGAGCAGATGATTGCTTTGTTTGGGAGGGGGAGACACTGCATTTACGCCACCAATCTAACCCCTTACCTATACAGTCAGAATATGATGCAGCTTTTGCAAGGCAGGAGAGACAGAATAAGTGAGAGAGAGTGGAAAGATGGAGAAACAGTGAGACAGACAGATAGATAGAGATGGCGGATGGTAGTACTGGCTGTGACCCTGCTATAGAAGATATAGAAGGTAATTAAGAGCAGAATGTTGAAGTAGATGGGTCTGGAAAGGAGATTTAAGAGGGGAACTGATTGTGCATGTCTGATTCCAGCTCTTCAGAGAGTTCTCAGTCCCAAGGCTTATAGCTTTCAAAGGACTGGTTCTCTCTCTTTCTCTTTCTCTCTCTCGCTCCCTCTCTCTCGCTCTCTCTCTCTCTCTGTTTTCTTTTCTAAATCCAAACCACTTTATTCATACTTGTTACAGATACTAAGAAAGAGGGTCACTGTTTGCCTCGCTCAGATGCTTTCTCTGGTGAAATAGGTTCAGCCTCTTGCGAGTTGAACTAAAGGTATGAAACGATAGACACGAATGAGAAATAACTTGTATATGTTTGATTCTTTTTTTAATGTAAACATTTTTTGGTAAGTCTGGCTTCCCTTGCCATGCAGGAATACACACCACTTTGTAGGTTGAATGTCACTACACGTATGGTGTTTGTAATATATGTCCCATTCCATTCAAATGGGGGGCACTAATCGGATGCTGGACTTATTTTGGAGTAGAAGAACTTATGCAGGTAACCTACTTAACCTACTTTTTTAAGTGAATTGTTTGACAACCAGATGACAACATCATGACTGGTTGTGTTCATGACACATTAAAAGGTCATACATTTTTACAGTTAAATTACATGTCTTTACTATAAAACATTTCACACATAGGGAGGTCCCCGAATGACATCATGAAGTGCTTTGAAAGGCTAGTTAAGGATCATATCAACTCTACCTTCTCTGACACCCTAGACCCACTTCAATCTGTTTACCGCCCCAATAGATCCACAGATGATCGCAATCACACTGCACACCGCCCTATTCCATCTGTACAAGAGGAATACATATGTCAGAATGCTGTTCATTGACTATAGCTCAGCCTTCAACACCATAGTACCCTCCAAGCTCATCATTAAGCTCGGGGCCCTGGGTCTGAACCCCGCCCTGTGCAACTGGGTCCTGGACTTCCTGACTGGCCGCCCCAAGGGGGTGAAGGTAGGAAACAACACCTTCACTTCGCTAATCCTCAACACAGGGGCCTCATGCTCAGCCTCCTCTTGTACTCCCTGTTTATCCTGTGGGGCTGTATCACCGCCTGGTAAGGTAACTGCAATGCCCCCAACTGCAGGGCTCTCCAGAGGGTGGTGCGGTCTGCCCAATGCATCACCGGGGGCACACTGCCTGCTCTCCTGGACACCTACAGCACCCGATGTCACAGGAAGGCAAAAAGATCATCAAGGACATCCACCACCTGAGCCACGGCCTGACCACCACACTATCATCCAGAAGGTGAGGTCAGAACAGGTGCATCAAAGCTGGGACCGATAGAAGCTGTTTTTCAGTCTATCTCAAGGCCATCAGACTGTTCAATAACCATCCCCAGACGACTACCACTCAACCCCTGCACCTTAAGAGACTGCTACGATATAAAGTTGAAGTTTACGGAGGTTTACATACACCTTAGCCAACTACATTTAAACACAGTTTTTCACAATTCCTGACATTTAATCCAAGTAAAAACTCCCTGTCTTAGGTCAGTTAGGATCACCATTTTATTTTAAGAATGTCAAATGTCAGAATAGTAGAGAGAATTATTTATTTCAGCTATAATTTCTTTCATCACATTCCCAGTGAGTCAGAAGTTTACATACACTCAATTAGTATTTGGTCACATTGCCTGTAAATAGTTTAACTTGGGTCAAACATTTTGGGTAGCCTTCCACAAGCTTCCCACAATAAGTTGAGTGAATTTTGACCCATTCCTCCGGACAGAGCTGGTGTAACCGAGTCAGGTTTGTAGGCCTCCTTGCTTGCACACGCTTTTTCAGTTCTGCCCACTAATTTTCTACGGGATTGAGGTCAGGGCTTTGTGATGGCCACTCCAATACCTTGACTTTGTTGTCCTTAAGCCATTTTGCCACAACTTTGGAAGTGCACCAGTCCCCCCTGCAGCAAAGCACCCCCACAACATGATGCTGCCACCCCCATGCTTCATGGTTGGGATGGTGTTCTTCGGCTTGCAAGCATCCCCCTTTTTCCTCCAATCTTAACAATGGGCATTATGGCCAAACAGTTCTGTTTGTTTCATCAGACCAGAGGACATTTCTCCAAAAAGTATGACCTTTGTCCCCATTTGCAAACCGTAGTCTGGCTTTTTTATGGCAGTTTCGGAGCAGTGGCTTCTTCCTTGCTGAGCGGCCTTTCAGGTTATGGCGTTATAGGACTCATTTTACTGTGGATATAGATCATTTTGTACCTGATCCTCCAGCATCTTCACAAGGTCCTTTGCTGTTGTACTGGGATTGATTTGCACTTTTCGCACCAAAGGACGTTCATCTCTAGGAGACAGAACACGTCTCCTTTCTGAGCGGTATGACAGTTGCGTGGTCCCATGGTGTTTATACTTGCATACTATTGTTTGTACAGATGAACATGGTACCTTCAGGCGTTTGGAAATTGCTCCCAAGGATGAACCAGACTTGTGGAGGTCCATAATTTTCTTTGAGGTCTTGACTGATTTCTTTTGATTTTTCCATGATATCAAGCAAAGAGGCACTCAAATGATGTCAATTAGCCTATCAGAAGCTTCTAAAGCCATGACAACATTTTCTGGAATTTTCCAAGCTGTTTAAAAGGCACAGTCAACTTAGTGTAAGTTAACTTCTGACCCAACGGAATTGTGATATAATTCATTGTAAGTGATATAATCTGTCTGCAAACAATTGTTGGAAAAATGACTTGTGTCATGCACAAAGTAGATGTCCTAACCGACTTGCCAAAACTATAGTTTGTTAACAAGAAATGTGTGGAGTGGTTGAAAAACGAGCTTTAATGACTCCAACCTAAGTGGATGTGAACTTCCAACTTCAACTGTATGTAACAATAATTCATCAGAAATGCAGAAATTTGCTTCAATAGCCTTTATTTTTTCTATATCTTTGCATATAATAATTTACTTGTGAAAAACAAAAAGCTGAAACAAAACAAATTCCAGGGCTGCAATAATTGAAAAAAAAACATCAACAACATGTATAGTAGAATCCCTCATACTGCACAGTACTGTGAGTGTTCTAGTTCTCCCTCTCTCCTGCATTTGACCACAAGTTCTCATCAACATCACATCTTATGTTTTCTCTGGGGAAGTACCTTCTGGAATATCATATCCAACCCGGGTAGTCTTCAGGAGAAGTGTCTCCACACCTCAAATTCATGGCATCCAGTAAGGACATCTGGTCATGTGGATGGTGTTCACTGCCCTGCTGGAGCTAGGAACACAAGCATTTAGTTAGATACTACTGCACTGCAGGAGCTAGGAACACAAGCATTTAGTTAGATACTACTGCACTGCTGGAGCCAGGAACACAAGCATGTAGTAAGATACTACTGCACTGCTGGAGCTAGGAACACAAGCATTTAGCTAGATACTACTGCACTGCTGGAGCTAGGAACACAAGCATTTAGCTAGATACTACTGCACTGCTGGAGCCAGGAACACAAGCATTTAGCTAGATACTACTGCACTGCTGGAGCTAGGAACACAAGCATTTAGTTAGATACTACTGCACTGCTGGAGCTCAGAACACAAGCATTTAGCTATATACTACTGCACTGCTGGAGCCAGGAACACAAGCATTTAGTTAGATACTACTGCACTGCTGGAGCTAGGAACACAAGCATTTAGCTATATACTACTGTACTGCTGGAGCTAGGAACACAAGCATGTAGCTATATACTACTGCACTGCTGGAGCTAGGAACACAAGCATGTAGTAAGATACTACTGGACTGCTGGAGCTCAGAACACAAGCATGCAGTAAGATACTACTGCACTGCTGGAGCCAGGAACACACACATTTAGCTATATACTACTGTACTGCTGGAGCTAGGAACACAAGCATGTAGCTATATACTACTGCACTGTTGGAGCTAGGAACACAAGCATGTAGCTATATACTACTGCACTGCTGTAGCTAGGAACACAAGCATGTAGCTATATACTACTGCACTGCTGGAGCTAGGAACACAAGCATGTAGTAAGATACTACTGCACTGTTGGAGCTCAGAACACAAGCATTTAGCTATATACTACTGCACTGTTGGAGCTAGGAACACAAGCATGTAGTAAGATACTACTGCACTGCTGGAGCTAGGAACACAAGCATTTAGTTAGATACTACTGCACTGCTGGAGCTAGGAACACAAGCATTTAGTTAGATACTACTGCACTGCTGGAGCTAGGAACACAAGCATTTAACTATATACTACTGCACTGCTGGAGCTAGGAACACAAGCATTTAGCTAGATACTACTGCACTGCTGGAGCCAGGAACACAAGCATTTAGCTATATACTACTGCACTGCTGGAGCTAGGAACACAAGCATGCAGTAAGATACTACTGCACTGCTGGAGCTAGGAACACAAGCATTTAGCTATATACTACTGCACTGTTGGAGCTAGGAACACAAGCATTTACTTAGATACTAGTGCACTGCTGGAGCTAGGAACACAAGCATGTAGCTATATACTACTGCACTGCTGGAGCCAGGAACACAAGCATTTAGTTAGATACTACTGCACTGCTGGAGCTAGGAACACAAGCATTTAGTTAGATACTACTGCACTGCTGGAGCTAGGAACACAAGCATTTAGTTAGATACTACTGCACTGCTGGAGCCAGGAACACAAGCATTTAGTTAGATACTACTGCACTGCTGGAGCTAGGAACACAAATATTTAGTTAGATACTACTGCACTGCTGGAGCCAGGAACACAAGCATTTGGCTAGATACTACTGCACAGCTGGAGCTAGAAACACAAGCATTTAGTTAATAGTACTGCACTGCTGGAGCTAGGAACACAAGCATTTAGTTAGATACTACTGCACTGCTGGAGCTAGGAACACAAGCATTTAGTTAGATACTACTGCACTGCTGGAGCTAGGAACACAAGCATATAGTAAGATACTACTGCACTGCTGGAGCTAGGAACACAAGCATTTAGTTAGATACTACTGCACTGCTGGAGCTCAGAACACAAGCATTTAGTTAGATACTAGTGCACTACCGGAGCTAGGAACACAAGCATTTAGTTAGATACTAGTGCACTGCCGGAGCCAGGAACACAATCATTTAGTTGGATACTACTGCACTGCTGGAGCCAGGAACACAAGCATTTAGTTAGATACTAGTGCACTACCGGAGCTAGGAACACAAGCATTTAGTTAGATACTAGTGCACTGCCGGAGCCAGGAACACAATCATTTAGTTAGATACTGCTGGAGCCAGGAACACAAGCATTTAGTTAATACTACTGCACTGCTGGAGCTAGGAACACAAGCATTTAGTTAGATACTACTGCACTGCTGGAGCTAGGAACACACGCATTTGGCTAGATACTACTGCACTGCTGGAGCTAGAAACACAAGCATGTAGTAAGATACTACTGCACTGCTGGAGCTAGGAGCACAAGGATTTAGTTAGATATTTAGTTAGATACTACTGCACTGCTGGAGCTAGGAACACAAGCATTTAGTTAGATACTACAGCATTGCAGGAGCTAGGAACACAAGCATTTAGTTAGATACTACTTCCCTGATGGAGCTAGGAACACACGCATTTAGCTAGATACTACTGCACAGCTGGAGCCAGGAACACAAGCATTTAGCTAGATACTACTGCACTGCTGGAGCTAGGAACACAAGCATGTAGTAAGATACTACTGGACTGCTGGAGCTCAGAACACAAGCATGCAGTAAGATACTACTGCACTGCTGGAGCTAGGAACACAAGCATGTAGTAAGATACTACTGCACTGCTGGAGCTAGGAACACAAGCATGTAGCTATATACTACTGCACTGCTGGAGCTAGGAACACAAGCATGTAGTAAGATACTACTGCACTGTTGGAGCTCAGAACACAAGCATTTAGCTAGATACTACTGCACTGCTGGAGCTAGGAACACAAGCATTTAGTTAGATACTACTGCACTGCTGGAGCCAGGAACACAAGCATGCAGTAAGATACTACTGCACTGCTGGAGCTAGGAACACAAGCATTTAGTAAGATACTACTGCACTGCTGGAGCTAGGAACACAAGCATTTACTTAGATACTACTGCACTGCTGGAGCTAGGAACACAAGCATGTAGCTATATACTACTGCACTGCTGGAGCCAGGAACACAAGCATTTAGTTAGATACTACTGCACTGCTGGAGCTAGGAACACAAGCATTTAGTTAGATACTACTGCACTGCTGGAGCTAGGAACACAAGCATATAGTAAGATACTACTGCACTGCTGGAGCCAGGAACACAAGCATTTAGTTAGATACTACTGCACTGCTGGAGCTAGGAACACAAATATTTAGTTAGATACTACTGCCCTGCTGGAGCCAGGAACACACACATTTGGCTAGATACTACTGCACAGCTGGAGCTAGAAACACAAGCATTTAGTTAATACTACTGCACTGCTGGAGCTAGGAACACAAGCATTTAGTAAGATACTACTGCACTGCTGGAGCTAGGAACACAAGCATTTAGTTAGATACTACTGCACTGCTGGAGCTCAGAACACAAGCATTTAGTTAGATACTAGTGCACTACCGGAGCTAGGAACACAAGCATTTAGTTAGATACTACTGCACTGCTGGAGCTAGGAACACACGCATTTGGCTAGATACTACTGCACTGCTGGAGCTAGAAACACAAGCATGTAGTAAGATACTACTGCACTGCTGGAGCTAGGAGCACAAGGATTTAGTTAGATACTACAGCATTGCAGGAGCTAGGAACACAAGCATTTAGCTAGATACTACTGCACTGCTGGAGCTAGGAACACAAGCATTTAGTTAGATACTACTGCACTGCTGGAGCCAGGAACACAAGCATGCAGTAAGATACTACTGCACTGCTGGAGCTAGGAACACAAGCATTTAGTTAGATACTACAGCATTGCAGGAGCTAGGAACACAAGCATTTAGTTAGATACTACTTCCCTGATGGAGCTAGGAACACACGCATTTAGCTAGATACTACTGCACAGCTGGAGCCAGGAACACAAGCATTTAGCTAGATACTACTGCACTGCTGGAGCTAGGAACACAAGCATGTAGTAAGATACTACTGGACTGCTGGAGCTCAGAACACAAGCATGCAGTAAGATACTACTGCACTGCTGGAGCTAGGAACACAAGCATGTAGTAAGACACTACTGCACTGCTGGAGCTAGGAACACAAGCATGTAGCTATATACTACTGTACTGCTGGAGCTAGGAACACAAGCATTTAGTAAGATACTACCGCACTGCTGGAGCTCAGAACACAAGCATGTAGCTATATACTACTGCACTGTAGGAGCTAGGAACACAAGCATGTAGCTATATACTACTGCACTGCTGTAGCTAGGAACACAAGCATTTAGTTAGATACTACTGCACTGCTGGAGCTAGGAACACAAGCATTTAGTTAGATACTACTGCACTGCTGGAGCTAGGAACACAAGCATATAGTAAGATACTACTGCACTGCTGGAGCTAGGAACACAAGCATTTAGTTAGATACTACTGCACTGCTGGAGCTCAGAACACAAGCATTTAGTTAGATACTAGTGCACTACCGGAGCTAGGAACACAAGCATTTAGTTAGATACTAGTGCACTGCCGGAGCCAGGAACACAATCATTTAGTTAGATACTAGGAACACAAGCATTTAGTTAGATACACTGCTGGAGCCAGGAACACAAGCATTTAGTTAGATACTAGTGCACTACTGGAGCTAGGAACACAAGCATTTAGTTAGATACTACTGCACTAGGAACACAAGCGGAGCCAGGAACACAATCATTTAGTTAGATATACTGCACTGGAGCCAGGAACACAAGCATTTAGTTAATACTACTGCACTGCTGGAGCTAGGAACACAAGCATTTAGTTAGATACTACTGCACTGCTGGAGCTAGGAACACACACATTTGGCTAGATACTACTGCACTGCTGGAGCTAGAAACACAAGCATGTAGTAAGATACTACTGCACTGCTGGAGCTAGGAGCACAAGGATTTAGTTAGATATTTAGTTAGATACTACTGCACTGCTGGAGCTAGGAACACAAGCATTTAGTTAGATACTACAGCATTGCAGGAGCTAGGAACACAAGCATTTAGTTAGATACTACTTCCCTGATGGAGCTAGGAACACACGCATTTAGCTAGATACTACTGCACAGCTGGAGCCAGGAACACAAGCATTTAGCTAGATACTACTGCACTGCTGGAGCTAGGAACACAAGCATGTAGTAAGATACTACTGGACTGCTGGAGCTCAGAACACAAGCATGCAGTAAGATACTACTGCACTGCTGGAGCTAGGAACACACACATTTGGCTAGATACTACTGCACTGCTGGAGCTAGAAACACAAGCATGTAGTAAGATACTACTGCACTGCTGGAGCTAGGAGCACAAGGATTTAGTTAGATATTTAGTTAGATACTACTGCACTGCTGGAGCTAGGAACACAAGCATTTAGTTAGATAGGAACACAAGCAGCATTGCAGGAGCTAGGAACACAAGCATTTAGTTAGATACTACTTCCCTGATGGAGCTAGGAACACACGCATTTAGCTAGATACTACTGCACAGCTGGAGCCAGGAACACAAGCATTTAGCTAGATACTACTGCACTGCTGGAGCTAGGAACACAAGCATGTAGTAAGATACTACTGGACTGCTGGAGCTCAGAACACAACAAGTAAGATACTACTGCAGTAAGATACTACTGCACTGCTGGAGCTAGGAACACAAGCATGTAGTAAGATACTACTGCACTGCTGGAGCTAGGAACACAAGCATGTAGCTATATACTACTGTACTGCTGGAGCTAGGAACACAAGCATTTAGTAAGATACTACCGCACTGCTGGAGCTCAGAACACAAGCATGTAGCTATATACTACTGCACTGTTGGAGCTAGGAACACAAGCATGTAGCTATATACTACTGCACTGCTGTAGCTAGGAACACAAGCATGTAGCTATATACTACTGCACTGCTGGAGCTAGGAACACAAGCATGTAGTAAGATACTACTGCACTGTTGGAGCTCAGAACACAAGCATTTAGCTAGATACTACTGCACTGCTGGAGCTAGGAACACAAGCATTTAGTTAGATACTACTGCACTGCTGGAGCCAGGAACACAAGCATGCAGTAAGATACTACTGCACTGCTGGAGCTAGGAACACAAGCATTTAGCTATATACTACTGCACTGTTGGAGCTAGGAACACAAGCATTTACTTAGATACTAGTGCACTGCTGTAGCTAGGAACACAAGCATGTAGCTATATACTACTGCACTGCTGGAGCCAGGAACACAAGCATTTAGTTAGATACTACTGCCCTGCTGGAGCCAGGAACACACACATTTGGCTAGATACTACTGCACAGCTGGAGCTAGAAACACAAGCATTTAGTTAATACTACTGCACTGCTGGAGCTAGGAACACAAGCATTTAGTTAATACTACTGCACTGCTGGAGCCAGGAACACAAGCATTTAGTTAGATACTACTGCACTGTTGGAGCTAGGAACACAAGCATTTAGTTAGATACTACTGCACTGCTGGAGCTAGGAACACAAGCATTTAGTTAGATACTACTGCACTGCTGGAGCTAGGAACACACGCATTTAGTTAGATACTACTGCCCTGCCGGAGCCAGGAACACAAGCATTTAGTTAGATACTAGTGCACTACCGGAGCTAGGAACACAAGCATTTAGTTAGATACTAGTGCACTGCCGGAGCCAGGAACTGCACTGCCGGAGCCAGGAACACAATCATTTAGTTAGATACTACTGCACTGCCGGAGCCAGGAACACAAGCATTTAGTTAGATACTAGTGCACTACCGGAGCTAGGAACACAAGCATTTAGTTAGATACTAGTGCACTGCCGGAGCCAGGAACACAATCATTTAGTTAGATACTACTGCACTGCTGGAGCCAGGAACACAAGCATTTAGTTAATACTACTGCACTGCTGGAGCTAGGAACACAAGCATTTAGTTAGATACTACTGCACTGCTGGAGCTAGGAACACAAGCATTTAGTTAGATACTACTGCACTGCTGGAGCTAGGAACACAAATATTTAGTTAGATACTACTGCACCGCTGGAGCTAGGAACACACGCATTTGGCTAGATACTACTGCACTGCTGGAGCTAGAAACACAAGCATGTAGTAAGATACTACTGCACTGCTGGAGCTAGGAGCACAAGCATTTAGTTAGATACTACTGCACTGCTGGAGCTAGGAACACAAGCATGTAGTAAGATACTACTGCACTGCTGGAGCTAGGAACACAAGCATGTAGTAAGATACTACTGCACTGCTGGAGCTAGGAGCACAAGGATTTAGTTAGATATTTAGTTAGATACTACTGCACTGCTGGAGCCAGGAACACAAGCATTTAGTTAGATACTAGTGCACTACCGGAGCTAGGAACACAAGCATTTAGTTAGATACTACTTCCCTGATGGAGCTAGGAACACAAGCATTTAGTTAGATACTACAGCATTGCAGGAGCTAGGAACACAAGCATTTAGTTAGATACTACTTCCCTGATGGAGCTAGGAACACACGCATTTAGCTAGATACTACTGCACAGCTGGAGCTAGGAACACAAGCATTTAGTTAGATACTACTGCACTGCTGGAGCCAGGAACACAAGCATTTAGTTAGATACTACTGCATTGCTGGAGCTAGGAACACAAGCATGCAGTAAGATACTACTGCATTGCTGGAGCTAGGAACACAAGCATGCAGTAAGATACTACTGCACTGCCGGAGCTAGGAACACAAGCATGTAGTAAGATACTACTGCACTGCCGGAGCTAGGAACACAAGCATGTAGTAAGATACTACTGCACTGCTGGAGCCAGGAACACAAATATTTAGCTATATACTACTGCACTGCTGGAGCTAGGAACACACGCATTTGGCTAGATACTACTGCACTGCTGGAGCTAGAAACACAAGCATTTAGTTAGATACTACTGCACTGCTGGAGCTAGGAACACAAGCATTTAGTTAGATACTACTGCACTGCTGGAGCTAGGAACACAAGCATTTAGTTAGATACTACTGCACTGCTGGAGCTAGGAACACAAGCATGTAGTAAGATACTACTGCACTGCTGGAGCTAGGAGCACAAGCATTTAGTTAGATACTACTGCACTGTTGGAGCTAGGAACACACGCATTTCGCTACACCCAATGTGTACTGTGTATGTGACCAATAACATTTGATTAGATTTTAATTCACACTCTCGTAGGCACTTTCAAGTGAATTAGCTGCTGTTTGCTAATAGCTTTTCATAAAATCCTGACCTTGCATGCAATGACCGTAATTTGACTTTTTGAACAAGGAAAAGTACCAAACTTAAGCTGAAGAGGGAACGACAATGCCTCTTCCCCTCAGGAGGCTGAAAAGATTTGGGATAGTCCCTCAGATCCTTTAAAATTCTACAACTGTACCATTGAGAGCATCTTGACTGGCTGCATCACCTCATAATATGTCAACTTCTTCGCATCCAACCGCAAGGCATCACTGGGGCCGAACTCCATGCCATCCAGGACTTCTATAACAGGCAGTGTCAGGAAAGACCCTAAAAATGGTAAAACACTCCAGCCACCCAAGACTGTTCTCTCTGCTACCGCACAACAAGCAGTACGGATGCACCAAGTCTGGAACCAACAGGACCCTGAACAGCTTCTACTCCCAAGCCATAAGACTGCTAAATGGGTGTTTAAATAGTTAACCAAATAGCTACCCGGAATATCTAAATTGAGGCTATTTGCACTAACTATTTTGACTCATCACATATACTGCTGCTCCTGTTTATTATCAGTCACTTTATTCCTAGTTATACAGTTGAAGTCGGAAGTTTACATACACTTAGATTGTCGTCATTAAAAGTAGTTTTTCAACCACTCCACAAATTTCTTGCTAACAAACTATAGTTTTGGCAAGTCGGTTAGGACATGTACTTTGTGCATGACACAAGTCATTTTTCCAACAATTGTTTACAGACAGATTATTTCACTTACAATTCATTGTATCACAATTCCAGTGGGTCAGAAGTTCACAAACTCTAAGTTGACTGTGCCTTTAAACAGCTTGGAAAATTCCAGAAAATGTTGTCATGCCTTTAGAATCTTTTGATAGGCTAATTGACATAATTTGAGTCAATTGGAGGTGTACCTGTGGATGTATTTCAAGGCCTACCTTCAAACTCAATGCCACTTTGCTTGACATCATGGGAAAATCAAAATAAATTAGCCAATACCTCAGAAAAAACATTGTAGCCCTCCACAAGTCTGGTTCATCCTTGGGAGCAATTTCCAAATGCATGTTAATCTGTACAATCAATAGTATGCAAGAATAAACACCATGGGATCATGCAGTCGTCATACCGCTCAAGAAGGAGACTCGTTCTGTCTCCTAGAGATGAACGTACTTTGGTGTGAAAAGTGCAAATTAATCCCAGAACAACAGCAAAGGACCTTGTGAAGATGCTTGAGGAAACAGGTACAAAGGTATCTATATCCACAGTAAATTGAGTCCTATATCGACATAACCTGAAAGGCCGCTCAGCAAGGAAGAAGCCAGTGCTCCAAAACTGCCATAAAATGGCCAGACTACGTTTTGCAACTGCACATGGGGACAAAGATCGTACTTTTTGGAGAAATGTCCTCTGGTCTGATGAAACAAAAATAGAACTGTTTGACCATAATGACCATCGTTTTGTTTGGAGGAAAAAGGGGAGGCTTGCAAGCCGAAGAACACCATCCCAACCATGAAGCACGGGGGTGGCAGCATCTTGTTGTGGGGGTGCTTTGCTGCAGGAGGGACTGGTGAACTTCACAAAATAGATGACATCATCAGGGAGGAAAATTACGTGGATATATTGAAGCAACATCTCAAGACATCAGTCAGGAAGTTAAAGCTTGGTCGCAAATGGGTCTTCTAAATGGACAATGACCCCAAGCATACTTCCAAAGTTGTGGCAAAATGGCTTAAAGTCAACAAAGTCAAGGCGTTGGAGTAGCTATCACAAACCCTGACCTCAATCCTATAGAGAATTTGTGGGCAAAACTGAAAAAGTGTGTGCGAGCAAGGAGTCCTACAAACCTGACTCCGTTACACCAGCTCTGTCAGGAGGAATGGGACAAAATTCACCCAACTTATTGTGGGAAGCTTGTGGAAGGCAACCTGAAACGTTTGACCCAAGTTAAACAATTTACAGGCAATGCGATCAAATACTAATTGAGTGTATGTAAACTTCTGACCCCCTGGGAATGTGATGAAAGAAATTAAAGCTGAAATAAATCATTCTCTCCACTATTATTCTGACATTTCACATTCTTAAAATAAAGTGGTGATCCTAACTGAACTAAGACAGGGAATTTTTACTTGGATTAAATGTCAGGAATTGTGAAAAACTGAGTTTAAATGTATTTGGCTACTGTGTATGTAAACTTCCAACTTCAACTGTATGTACATATCCATAGCCCCAGTACGTGGCTGCTGGAGAGATAGGACTTGACAAAGTTATAGGGCAACACTGCCACCTGTCTATTTTAAAAGAGCACTACACAAACCAGTTAGTAAGTGCATGCGTGTGTGCCTGTACCAGAGTTGATGTCAACACAATCTAATTTCCAGTCAATTCTAGAGTTGAATTATTTTCCTGGAGAGAATTCCATGTCCAATTCATCTGACAGGAATTCAGCTGAATGGGGTGGAACTCTGGTTGTGTGTGTTTACATCATAATCTGGTGAACCCTTATCTAGCCTCTCCAGTTCATCTAATCCCTCCACCTGCTCAAACACCCAAACAGTCCAGGCCACACCCCCACCCCTAAACACACATACGCCTCCCAGCTTCCCCCTTATTGCCCTCGGCTGGGAGTGCTCCATCCCCCTCTGATGCCCAGTTGGGCTCTGCCACCCCCTAACCGTGCTCCAGCTGGAGTGTGTACCCCCTTCCCTTTTACTACATCCACTCTGTGCCCCGTCTGCTGCCTAGCATTGCCAAGGTCTTCCCCGGTGTTAGGAGTCCAGCAGTGTGTGTATGCACATAGAGTCACTGTCTGTCAATGAAAATAATATTACAAGCAGTTGTGATTAGGGTTAACGCATTTGCAGAGATATTACTTTTGTTTATTATTTTTCACCTGTATATTATAGTTCTCTCTCCGTTACACACTTGATCAGTGCTTGACTTTGGCAGGAGCTCACTGGAGCTGAGTACCGGCACCTCAAATGTTCTACTGCTTGAGCTCCTGTTCTTCTTATTGAATATTAGCTCAAAGATATTGTGGAGCAGCTCCTGCACCTAAATACTATATAAATGGTACAGGCACCCAAAATTAGCACCGGAACCTATTTCAGTCCAAGTCAAGCACTACACTTGACATTACTTCACCATTAGAGCATAATGCATAATACTTGGGGAAAACTGGACATTTGCACCATATTGCAATGTGCATAACAGCCGCTCAGCCCAGTCAAAACTGTTCGCTGCTCTGGCCCCCCAATGGTGGAACAAACTCCCTCACGACGCCAGGACAGCGGAGTCAATCACCACCTTCCGGAGACACCTGAAACCCCACCTCTTTAAGGAATACCTAGGATAGGATAAAGTAATCCCTCTCACCCCCCCCTTAAAAGATTTAGATGCACTACTGTTCCACTGGATGTCATAAGGTGAATGCACCAATTTGTAAGTCGCTCTGGATAAGAGCGTCTGCTAAATGACTTAAATGTAAATGTAGCACCCTCTGCTGGCAAGAGAGTATTGGATCCGGAGAAGGCCTGCGTAATTTATGAATTTGACTTAAAGGTGTGAAAGGGAATACATTTGTAAAACGTCAAAATTATAGATTTTTTATTTGGTCACTATTTACATTGGTAATAGCCAGCCCATTCATAATTTTGATAGATTTACAGAGGTTTGAATTGTCTATTTATGCCTAAAACTGCGGTCTCTAGATACACCAAATAATGCACCGTCGATTAACTCAAATTAATTTGTGAGTTTCGCTGATTTGCTCGAGGAGGGAGAGACACAAAAAAAGTTGTGCAAACCGCGCATAGATTATGCTTCTCATCACTGTCGTAAAGCGGCACCCGCTTTCAGGGTAGTCACTACTTATCACAGCCACAAATTCATATTTTTGTCTAAACCCCGCCTATTTCTACAATTTAACTTCTTAAAATATAATTTGAAACCTTAACCATACTGCTAACCGCATTCCTAACCCTAACCTTAAATGAATACCAAAAAGCAAAATGTTGTTTTCATTAATTTTTATGTTAAATCCAATTCTGGCTTTGTGGCTGTAGTAAGTAATGACAACCATCTTTCGGCTGCAATGGCGTTTGCTGCGACAGCACTTTCCGGCAGCGGGGAAACGGAGGAGAAAGCAACGACAGGCTTTGGAAGTAAAGACGAAATTGTTTCGGAAACCCTCGGATTTATACAATTATCGCCTAAGTGAAGTGAGCTTTGTTTATAAACCCGTTGACGAAACTATATTTAGAGGTTTTTTTTCTAACGTGCATTGCCCCCTTGATGAGGTGGGATGGCTGCAGTGCCGACTGGGCCTAGCAGCGCATTGCCAGCATCCCCGGCTGAAATTTCTCCCTTCCCCGGGGAAGGGGAGCAGCCCGGCTGCGGTTGGGAGGGCTCTGTAACACGACAGGAGCAGCGGGTCAGCGAGGACAAACGGCCAAGTAAGAAAAAACAGAAAAACATGCTATCGCATGCTAACCCGGCTGCGCTACACCTCAAAACGCAGGCCCCACAGGAACAGCAGTTGAACGGGTTGGTCAGTCCGTCTGAAGACGGTGAGATCTACAACCACACAACGGAAAACCGATCCGACAATCCGAGACCGTCCATGGAGCTCTGTGACAGCAGCAGTTTTGGAGACGACCCGAGTGACAAAAATAATAGCGACCATTGCTGGCAACATGAGGACCACAGTCCGTGTTCGAAAGGCAGCCGCCACCCTCACTTGAACAACAATGGCATGAACGGTATGTTGACTATCACAAGAACTGAGGCTTTCCAAAGCCACACTGTAACCGGACACAGCCCCGGTGGTAACGTTAGGAAAAGGGAATGTGACCCCACAGAAGCCCCTCGACCACCGAGCCAGCAGCCCCCAGACTGCGAAGGCCTTGGCGAGCACCGGGCTGGAGTAGAGGGTGAACCCGACGTCATACACCAGCCGCCGGTGTCAGAATTAGCGAGGCTGGATCTGAACTGTTCGCCTGACCGAGAAGCGGAAGAGAGCCAGGGTATTCATTATGTCCGCTACGAGTCCGAGTTACAGATGCCAGGAATCATGAGGTTGATCACCAAGGACTTGTCTGAGCCGTATTCCATTTATACCTATAGGTACTTCATCCACAACTGGCCTCAGCTCTGCTTTCTGGTGAGTATGACATAGCACTATCTAGTAAAACACCTTCTTGACTTGGTTTTGGTTGGTGAACATTAGCAAAATAAAAAGAGGGCAGTAGCTTCTGGGGCAACAACGTGAGTTTGTTGGGAGTGTTGGGGGTGTTGCCGCTCACCCTAAGAGGCCAGTATTGTCTCTTACCACCGTTTTGATTTAGGCCTAGATACTGTTAGTGTCTGCTTCAATTGTGTTTTTTTCCTATCTTTCTGTATAGCAGACCTGCTCATTTGATGTTCCTAAAGTTCTAGGTAAAGGGTAGGCTTCTCTTTAGGTAGATCCAGACAATAACACACCCTTATTCCTCCCTGTTGTCTTGTCTGACAGTGAAACTAGTTTTTAAGTTGGGCTAAAAGGGTTGGTTAGTCTTTGTGTAACTGCTAGTGTAGACTTGTTCACTATGTCTATATTTAATCATCTGGAGGTGTCACACAGATACAGTTGAACATGAATTGGCATGTACATGCGCTTGCACACACACACACAAATAAACCCCCTTTGACAGCCTAACCCTAGCATAGTGTTGCAACCTCTGAGGCTTGCTGACTGTGAAACACTTGCAAGTGTCAAGTTTTTTTACATTTCTAGTCTTGATAATTAATTTGGTATTTTGAGGTGAACTGGGCTAATACGAAACAAGTTGTGTCCACAAATTCAATGAGGTCCTTGCTGTTGATCTGTCTCCCTTTCCATAACGGAATGAGCCATTCATCATTGTAACCATGATACTTACTATTCAATATGATTTCTCAGTCTACTGCCCTCAGTGACCTATAGGAAGGAGGAAGTGCTATGTGCAGTGTAATCAAACTAGAGGTCAAGGTAGCTGTGTTCTTGATGCTCATTGGCTAGAAGCATTGGATTTTGTTTACCCCTTGGTTATGTCTGGTCTTAAGAAGGATTCAAAAGCTTTAGGTTGGACACAGCACTAACATGACTCACTGTTTATTCATTTCCAGGCCATGGTGGAGCAGGAGTGTGTGGGGGCCATTGTCTGTAAGCTGGACATGCACAAGAAGATGTTTCGTCGTGGCTACATCGCCATGCTGGCTGTAGACTCAAAACACCGGAGGAAAAGCATTGGTGAGAACATTTTCTCATGACGACCAATCACGTTTTATTAATAGCCCTTTTTGCAAAAAAATATTTGATCTCAAAGTACTTCCATTTTCTTTACCTCCACAAACTTCTATGCGTACCATCCCGCTGAATTTATTTTCTGTTGCCTGTATGTTGCAGGTACTAACCTGGTGAAGAAGGCCATCTATGCCATGGTGGAGGGGGATTGTGATGAGGTAAGCGGACTGGTACTGTCTGTCTGATGGTGACGTCCGAAGGCCCTGTTGTCCCTCTGGGGCCTTCACTCAGCTAGTGGCCCTGACTGTACTTGGCCTGAGGTATTAACCACATATTATATATCCACACTAGGTGGACTCTAGTATAGAAAATTAAGTGCTCTAGTGAATAACATGGGGATATAATATAACAATATGATCTTATGACAAACCCCCACAAAATGATACAAAGACTACTTGTATTGCTTCAGCACTGACAAGCAGTATCTCTCCCCACCCTCCCTCTCTCCTTCCCTCCCTCTCTCCTTTCTCTCTTTCTCTCGCTCACTCCTAGGTGGTTCTGGAGACTGAGATCACTAACAAGTCAGCTCTAAAGTTGTATGAGAACCTTGGTTTTGTCCGAGACAAGCGGCTCTTCAGATATTACCTGAACGGTGTGGACGCACTGAGGCTCAAACTGTGGCTCCGCTAGAGAGAGGAGAAGGAGCATGACAGGTGCTGCCCTCTTACTGAAGCAGCTCCAGTCTCACTCTCAACCCTGCCCTTGTCTCGTGTGTGTGTGTGTGCATACACATACATACACACACATACACACACGCACCCACCCACCCATATATATACAGTTACACACCCACGCACAGTCATACACCCATATGCACACACACATCGTCATACACCCACAAGCATAGATTCACCTACATTTGCATATACATAGACACATGCACACTACTCATACACAGTACACACACAGTACATACAGCCCTCCCTTTTTGATCCTTGACATCTTGGAAAACAGCTCAAGGCTAAACTGGACAGACAGACAGAAATCCCACAATGTTTTAATGAAGAGGCCCTTGCCCTGTTAGCTGTAGGATCCTGTGAGAGGGGGAAGGAAGAGGAGTGTGTGATGTGGTCTGGTGACCTTTAACCTCAGAACATTGCCCTCCCCCTTCCAACGGAGCAGTATCTAAGGCATGATGTTGAGGGTGAACCCACAAACCCCCGGAGGGCGATGCATCACGCAAAATCACCCACTGAACACAGGAAAACAGAAGAAGAATAAAAACACAGGGTGAAAATAAGGAAGAAGGTGGGAAAACGACAGATTCGAAGGAAATATTTGTGGAGTTTATTTTTTGTGTATATTTTTTAATCTCATGATTCAACAGGGGGTTGGAAAAGCTATTGTGTGTGTGTTCGTGAGAGTGTGTGTTTTCCCTAGGGGTTTGGAAAAGGAAATGTTTAGGTTATTGTGTACATGTGTAAGGGACGTGAAGTAAGGGATGTGAAGTAATGTAGTGGATGGGTGTGTGCGCACGCATGCTTGGTGGGAATCATGAGTTGTGAGTGTTAGTGTGCTTTTCTCCCCCTGTCTGTGTTTTCATTAACCCTACGTTGTGAGACGAACACGCCAGCTGCTTGCTGCTCAGTTTTCACCCCGTGCCCCAGACCAAGAGCTGGAGCCTGTAAAGATATGCATGCATTTATTTTAACAAGAGTGGTGGTATGAGTGATGAGTGTGTGTTGATTAACACTCGGAACATTGCCCAGTTCCAAACAGACCCATAGTCCTAACTCCTAGGCACTTGTGTAGATCTGAAAGGTTTGGATAGGTGTAAGCAATATGGTGCAAATTCTTCCTGCCTGTCAGAGGGAAAGGTGGAGCTATTTCCATTTTAGTAATACCTATTCAATAATTTCAGATACACTTGGTAAGTGCTTAGAGGGGTAAGAATGAGGGGCCTATTTGAGATTGGGCACTTGTGTTGGCCCTTTTTGCAGATCAAAGCTAATTTTCCCAAAATGCACTGCCAGCCACTGGAACATTGCTCAAAAATCTCCTGAGAAAGATAAATAATTATTGACAAAGGAGAAGTTTGTTTGGGCTCGGAAACTATTTCTCTATTGCAGGTTGTTCATTCAAATTCCTCCTAACTTGGAGACTATTTTTTCCATGCACCCCTCTGTCTTTCAATCATCACAGTTGTCTATGAATTAACAACATGCAGAGCACTGGAGTCCTGTTTCAGTATGGCAAAGTGTCAGGCTGGAGTAATAGTGTTATTAAATATGTTGGATTCCTGTTGGCTTCGCTCTGTGTGTGTTTTTGATGCAGTGTGTTGATCTTTGGTTGACCTCTGGTTAAAGGAGGGCAAAGGTATTGTTTGCAGTTTACTTATTTCCTGTTTGCTCTCTTGAGTTTATTTAGATTGTGTATTATACACTCGTACACTCCGGTAACATTTGAGAGCTCCTCTGTCTGGGAAAGACAGACACACCAGGCAGTTCCTATCTACTCCAATCAATGCAAAGAAAATATGTGTTTGTGGCTGCTTTTTGTCTAAAAAATTAATTAAAAAATATAATTTTCTTTTTCAGAGTAAATTAACATAGGTCGGCTGTGTGTGTTTTGACTGATGGTGTAAAATCGGTTATTTCAGGCTCTAGATAACCCTGAAGTATAGTAAAGACACAGGGACACCAGGAGCTAGGTATAGAAGGTGGTGGTGGTAATAGTGGTGGTTGTAGTAGTAATGGTGGTGGTGGTAGTAGTAGTAATAATGGTGGTTGAAGTGGTGATGGTGGTTGAAGTGGTGGTGGTAGTAGTAATGGTGGGTGGTAGTAGTAGTAATGGTGGTGGTAGTAGTAATGGCGGTGGTGGTGGTAGTAGTAGTAATGGCGGTAGTAGTAGTAATGGCGGTGGTGGTGGTATTAGTAGTAATGGCGGCGGTGGTTGTAGTAGTAATGGTGGTGGTGGTAGTAGTAGTAATGGTGGTAGTAGTAATGGCGGTGGTGGTGGTAGTAGTAGTAATGGCGGTGGTGGTGGTATTAGTAGTAATGGCGGCGGTGGTTGTAGTAGTAGTAATAGCGGCGGTGGTTGTAGTAGTAATGGTGGTGGTGGTAGTAGTAGTAATGGCGGTGGTGGTAGTAGTAGTAATGGTGGCGGTGGTAGTAGTAGTAATGATGGCGGTGGTAGTAGTAGTAATGATGGCGGTGGTGGTGGTAGTAGTAGTAATGATGATGATGGTGGTAGTAGTAGTAATGGTGGCGGTGGTAGTAGTAGTAATGATGATGATGGTGGTAGTAGTAGTAATGGTGGCGGTGGTAGTAGTAGTAATGGTGGCGGTGGTAGTAGTAATGGTGGTAGTAGTAGTAATGGTGGTGGTGGTAGTAGTAGTAATGATGGCGGTGGTGGTGGTAGTAGTAGTAATGGCGGTGGTGGTAGTAGTAATGGCGGTGGTGGTAGTAGTAATGGCGGTGGTGGTAGTAGTAGTAGTGGTGGTAGTAGTAGTAATGGCAGCGGTGGTAGTAGTAGTAATGGCAGCGGTGGTAGTAGTAGTAATGGTGATGGTAGTAGTTATGGCGGTGGTGGTAGTAGTAGTTATGGCAGTGGTGGTAGTAGTGGTGGTGGTGGTAGTAATGACAGTGGTGGTAGTAGTAATAGTAGTGGTGGTAGTAGTAGTAATGGTGGTGGTGGTAGTAGTAGTAGTAGTAATGATGCTAGTAATGGTGGTGGTGGTGGTAGTAATGGTGGTAGTAGTAATGACGGTGGTGGTGGTAGTAGTAATGATGGTGGTGGTAGTAGTAGTAATAATGGCGGTGGTGGTAGTAATGGTGGTAGTAGTAATGGCGGTGGTGGTAGTAGTAGTAATAATGGCGGTGGTGGTAGTAGTTACTAAAGATCTGCTCCTTGTCTAGCAGAGACACTAATGTACTGTACTGCTGAGCTGTGATGAAGTCCCATAGGCTGAGAGAGCAGCTATAAGAGGTGTACACTAGCATACACAGCACATTATGGGCCAGGTTTACTCAGTGTCTGCATCTCTGTAAAGTTTTAGCAGCTGTTATTTCAGAGTTTGCAGCTTTAATAAAACAGATGCAAACAGTTAGGAGCTGTTACTCAACGTCTCTTCAATTCAACCGGCTAACATTGCAGAATAGGAAGTGAGAAGGGATGTCGACAGATACTTTACACACAGGCTGCTGTGTGGGTGGTTATAGTATGTGTGTGAGTGCGTTTGAAAACACCGATCAGATGACCTTTTGTTTTTTTATTGACGATTTGTATACAGAGTGTTTGCGCTCTATTCATTTGACATCTGAGGGCATCTTTTTTTGTGTATTGTGTTGATTAGTTAGGTTTTTTGTTTCTTTTCTCTGCTTATTTATTTTCACCCATCCAGACTATTAGGACTAGAATAAGAATGAAGGATTGGACAGCAACGATGTCATCAGAGATCCAGAAGCACAGATGGGAGCTAGGCTAGCTGTTCCAAAGCCATACTGCTTTGAACTGTTCCAATGGCACTCTGTTCCATTCACTGGGAAGACTTCCATTTGGCTCTCTGTGCAGATACACTTCCTGTTGAATCTTGACTCTTTCTGACATCACTCTGATCCTGCTTCAGTCTAGAGGTGTGAGGGGGCTCCTGTCCCATTTCAAATTAAATTGGTCTTTGTTTTGGTCCAACCCGCTTTCCTCATTCTCATAGAACGTCTTTATTTCTCCCCTAGTTTTTAAAAGTGTGAACCCCTGGCAGTGCCAGTAGGGACCATGGACATTATTGCCTGCCATGTTAGGCTAGACAGCTCCATTTGACCATCTACACCAGAGGTCTGTTCATGAGGGTGCCCTGTTAGATATAAATCGTTCTAGCTGCATTGTTCTTAACTTTGCACCTCATTGAATGCACCCCAGTTGAAGGGCTTCCTCGTCAGTCTGTTTGTGGCCAGAGTCTGGTGTGATTTCAAAAGACATTAACATCTATGTAATGTATATCTATGGCTCTGGTCTGTTTTGACAAAGGAGTGAGCTAAAGAAGAAACAGACTGGCATCCAGGTTAGCTGATACCTTCCCATCCCTTGTGGCTTCAAAGTAAGTCAATGAATGGTCTTCACTACAGAGAAATCAAAAGTTGTCTTGCCATTTCAGAGTTTAGGGTCTAAGAACATGACAAGGCTACTTAAACTGTTCTTGGAGGGCCACCATCCCACTGGTTGCCTTCACCCCAGAGACCAACCACTCTTCTCCCATCTCCTTGTACGAGAGGAAGAGTTGTCAAGCTTTTTTATTAGATATTCCAGTTGGTTTCTTGCTCTGGCTAGAATTTTCTAGTTTGGTACACCGATCTAGGATCAGTTTACCCTGTCCAAATCCTAACCTTCACCATTACGGATGGGGGATGCAAACGGACCTTAGCTCAGTGGGCATCTACTCTCTTCTTACCACTCCACTTGGGGACCCCACACACTGTGCCCCCCCCAGGACCAGCTAACTCTGTTTTTTGTAGTGACTAGCCCTGGACCCCTGTGATCTGTAAGGGAAGAGAGAATGGTATTTTTGCATGTCAGAGTTTTGTTCCCCTGCCCCTCTTCCTCTGTCTCTTTGATTTCAATCTGTCCAACGATATCTTTTATTTAATGTGGGAATAGTACACAGAAATAAATTATTAGTTATTTTTTTAATGCTGTAAAGTGGATTGGTTGACTCTTGGTTGTCTGATGGTTATCTTGGTTCCAAAGCAAGCAAACGGCACATATGAAAGAGTGCAGTATTTTACATTGTATCATGTGATTCATTCATCTGAAAGAGTGCAGTATTTTACATTGTATCATGTGATTCATTCATCTGAAAGAGTGCAGTATTTTACATTGTATCATGTGATTCATTCATCTGAAAGAGTGCAGTATTTTACATTGTATCATGTGATTCATTCATCTGAAAGAGTGCAGTATTTTACATTGTATCATGTGATTCATTCATGATTAGGCATTTTGTCTTCCAACTGTGTTTAGCAATAGAAACAAAAATAGTGAACCCTTCCCACAAACAGAGATCCTTCTGGGTAAGAGAGAGCTTTATTGGTAACACTGCACATTTGGTATCTATAGAAAGAAAGCCCGAAATGTGGCCATCATTTTACAGAAGAACCCGTACATTACATTATTATTGCATATTCACAGGCAATGTATCTCAAGCAACCTACCAGGGGATGGTCACGCAAAATGTGACACATTTCAAACTTGAATGACTACAGTACAATGCAAGATTACTCAATTACATTGAATTAGACTTCTCAAAACACCTTTAATATTTAGTGCTAAAATGCAGACACCAGATGCATCAACCACAGAAATGAATAAATATATATACATTTGGATCACAACGGCATCACCCAGGGGGAATGGAAACCTTTGTCAACATTAAGTGCGTACACTAGCAGCAAGGGTCCTGTTTCTCCTTAGAGTTTTGGCTTTCACTTCAGTTCTTTCAGGTCCAAGTGCAAAATAAGAAAAGTGGATTGTTAGGCAATTAGGAGAAACAACTGTACAGAAGAGAGAGGTTGAGTTAAAATACAAGTAGTCTCCCTTTAAAAAATCCCTCAGCATGGCTATGGGATGTAATGATTCTGAATGACTTGGACTTTTCTGTAGAGTAGGCTATTCAATAGTAAATGATATGGAGATGATTAAATAAGTATTAGCCTGGTATATACATTCATAAAAGAGGTTGCCTGCCACGCACTGGAGGAAAAACATTGTTAGGAGGAGAAACAATAGAATTATCAGTTTCCTGTAACTACACGCAGAGAGAGCTGGTTTCCTGCTGAATGCTTTTAAAGGAGGATGATATTCATTTGGCCTTAAACAGTCGACAAGGCTGAATCAAGCAATGGCTGTCTATGAAAGTATCTAAAGTGCATAAATGCACACTGGTGTTGACACAGCTTACGTTTTTTTCCGTGTCTGTGATGTGTTATGAACTCAATAGTGTGTGACAATCTTACTCCAGTAACCGTGAGTGCATCTCTATAGCCTGTAGTGGCTTCATTTCTGAAGTGGCTTCCTAAATGTAGGAAAGGAGACAAGAAGAGGAAGCCACTTCAGACTATTGAAATGCACTCCTCGTCAGCTACATAAACAGAGATCCTATTAAATGGATTCTGCTCTAGCCTTTTTATTACATAGAAAGTCATTGAAAAAGAGGCTTCAGCACACGGTCATTCTTGTATGCTCTACACACTGTTGGTTTAAAGGATCTCAAACACATTTTGGATCATACAAGAATGTCAATAGCCTAGAGTTTATTTTTCAAATATTGTATTGTTTTCCCTCTGCACCTGTAACTACATAGGTGTTAAAATGTTCAACCCTGTTTTACATGTCAAATACCCACCCGTCTTGTTGGTTAGACAGTCAAATACTCTCTGATGAATTATAGCCAATCGGCCCACAGTGATTGGAGATGTGGTAGTCATGGAGATATGATGACGACGCGGGCCAAGTCTCATCAGTTACAGGCACAGCGCTGTGGGCAGGATCAGAACTCGTCCTCAGAGCTGTCAGCCAATAGCATGGCTTGGTCCTGGCCGTTGCTGCTTGGCTCCCTGGGTTGCTGGAGACAAGACGGCAAATACCAAAAGTCAGGACATTCATTACATGGAGTTAAAGGTTGTATAAAGCTCAATAAGTCCAAAATCTCTTCCATCTCCTTTCATCTGCACTGATGTGAAAGAAAGTGTCCAATGTCTTTAAATCAGTACAGATGAAGGTGTAGAGATGAGGAAGCCACTTTAAACTACTGGTTAATGACAAATTCTTAGTTAATGGCAATTTCTACCACAAGCTGATATATGCATCCTTTAGGAATAGTGTAGCGCTAGTGAGCATATTCTTATTAACCTCCGTGTGCCTGGCCTTCCTCCTGCGCTGGTGTTTGAAGCTGTTCCTCCTCTTACGGTGGATCATCCTGATGCTGTAGAGGGCCCCAACGATGAGCAGGGCCCCCATGATGCCAATGCCCACCGGGGCCAACATCCCAGACACATACCCTGCCTGTAGGGAGAGGGGACAGAGGTGAACGATAGGGGTGTGTGAGGGACGAGCAGGGAGAAGAAACTAGCCACACAGGAAATACAGACCACTCGTAGACCAGAGTGTCTTAGAGACAACTCTTCCAGTTTATGTTTTTTGACAAATTTAAGGGTAATAGGGGTCAATATTATCTCTGCTACATAACCAAACAGCCTAAAGGACCACACTTTCTAAAAGTATAATGAGGATAGTATGGTTCTGTCATGACCATTAATGGCGATCTTACCTTTTCTCTGATCAGTTCCACCCAGCTACGCACTGAAAAAAAGGGAGGAATAGTGGCTTTGAAGCACATTGAACCCACACAAGATTGTCACCCACTATTTCAATTACACTTCTTTCCTAATTGAAAATATCTCATATTTGATGGCCACAAAGAGCCAAAGTTAGTTTTATGTGCGCATGCATTCGTGTATGTGTCTCTCACTCAGGCCCTGATTGCGCTGCACCCAGACAGGAGGCGGGGGATGAGGCTGTAGGGAGGTCGAGTGGGGGCTGGGATAGGGGTCTCCTTCTGTTCCTCTTCGCTGTCCTCTGACTCCTCTGTGTTCTCATCCTCCTCATCCACCTCTGGCTCCTCTACAGGAAGAAAAGAAGGAAAACAGCTGATTCAACTTCCTTTCAATTTGAATTGTGAACTTTCATCTTTACATTGTGTAAAAAATGTGTGTGCATTATGTGTTAGTGTGATTCCTACCTTCAGACTCCAGTTCCTGCAGACCTGATTTGACCACAGGCAGATTGGTTGTCTTGGTGACCGTTGTCATGTTGATCTGCTGGGAGGCGATGCTTGTAGGGTTGGGTTCGGAGGTGGGCGGGGTTTCCTCTGGGTTCTGTATGGTCTCACTACCACCTAAATATAATCATCACGGCTGGATCATTATAGTGGATATAGTGAAGTATTAACATCAACATCTAGTCCTTAGATACTACTGTAGAAACTTCTAGATCTAAACGGGTGAGTGTAAGCAACATGGTGAAAAGATGAAGAGGACGAATGGAATAATGAAGAGGAAGATTAATAAGAAAGATGTCTCACCTGGCTGTTCTGTCTCTGAAGGGCGGGGGTCTATGGGTGGACCAGAAGGACAGATAGGCTCAGAGATATCAGCCCCGGATGTCTGCCATGGTGACGTCCAATCTGGTAGCACCAGTGGTGGGACACGGGATGGCCCCGTGTCACCTGTGTCCACCTGGTCGAACTCCACCTCTGACAGTAGCATCCCCGTGGTAGACATGGAGACAGACAGCTGTGAGTTGCCGGGCACGAGAACGGCTGTCGCTACCCCCGCCCCTTCAGGTGTGACATCATCAAAGGGCTCGAAGATGAGAGGGAGGTCCTCCGATGACATTGTGCCCTCTGTGGACGCGTCCTGCAAGGGAGGGGCACTGGCATCCACGGCTGTTAGTAAAATACACACACACTGACAGATGTTGGTTCAGGACTCACTGATGGTCCATAGGCAATTCGTATAGGCTCAGTGACTGCTAGATATCAGCCTGTGACTAGAAACATGATGGTATTACTGGTGAAGAGAGAGGAGTTTTAGACCCACAGCTCTGCTTCCAGTTCTCAACTACATTCTAACTGCTCTGCTCACACACAAAAAAAGGTATAAATCTAATATAACATAACCATGGAAGGGATCCACCATATGGTGCAGCTTTCTGGGACAGGTTATTCTTGTAATTGTTGATGAAGATTCAATCAAAATGTTTATTTCTGCATCTCTTTCAGTCATGTTTGTTTTCCTGTTTGGCCCTGTCCGGGGGTATCATCGGATGGGGCCACAGTGTCTCCTGACCCCTCCTGTCTCAGCCTCCAGTATTTATGCTGCAGTAGTTTATGTGTCGGGGGACTAGGGTCAGTCTGTTATATCTGGAGTACTTCTCCTGTCTTATCCGGTGTCCTGTGTGAATTTAAGTATGCTCTTTCTAATTCGAATTCTTTCTTTCTCTTTCTTTCTCTCTCGGAGGACCAGAGCCCTAGGACCATACCTCAGGACTACCTGGCATGATGACTCCTTCCTGTCCCCAGTCCACCTGGCCGTGCTGCTGCACCAGTTTCAACTGTTCTGCCTGCGGCTATGGAACCCTGACCTGTTCACCGGACGTGCTACCTGTCCCAGACCTGCTATTTTCAACTCTCTAGAGACAGCAGGAGCGGTAGAGATACTCTTAATGATCGGCTATGAAAAGCCAACTGACATTTACTCCTGAGGTGCTGACTTGCTGAACCCTTGACAACTACTGTGATTATTATTATTTGACCATGCTGGTCATTTATGAACATTTGAACATCTTGGCCATGTTCTGTTATAGTCTCCACCCGGCACAGCCAGAAGAGGACTGGCCACCCCTCATAGCCTGGTTCCTCTCGAGGTTTCTTCCTAGGTTTTGGCGTTTCTAGGGAGTTTTTCCTAGCCACCGTGCTTCTACACCTGCATTTCTTGCTGTTTGGAGTTCTGGCTGGGTGATCAGCTGATGTGAGAAGGGCTATATAAATACATTTGATTTTATTTGCTGAAGTTTTTTTTTTTTTTTTTCATCTTGAAAAGGGTGTTCCAAAAAGAAAATCCTTCCTTCTACATACTACTCATCAAGGTAGCCTGGTTTCCCTTGTAGGGAAGCTTCAGGTCCCCAAAGAGAAGCTGGAACACACACACACAAATATACGCACATACGTATATGTACATACACGCACACGTCCCTGATGGATGCTAACAGGCTGCCTGTAGCGCTAACAGACAATCCTTAGAGGGACGCCAGACAGGCAGGAACAGTCAGGAACACATATTGGCTCAGACAGACTCCTCTATTCTACTGCATCACACAGTAATAAACTGCCTGGCTGGCCCTGCCAGTGCCTAGGTCTTTACTTTTCCTCTCTGATGGAGGGAGGGAGATAGAGATAAAGGATGAGTGAATTCCCCAGACTTGTATAACAGTCCCTGTCATTGCTGTCTCCTGGCAGTCATGTGAGGTTTATTTCCACCGTCAGAAATAGAAAGTAATTAGACTGCTTCCCTGGAACCCTGCCTGCTAAGGTTCAAAGTGAAGCGTGGAAAACCAAGCATTCACCATCCCCCCCCGATCATCAAAGGAGATCTCTGCAGCTAGACATGTCACTTTCATTTCCCTTCCCTTTTTAATGAAACCTATTGAAACCCAGCGAAAGGCAAACAGGCAACCCGTGTAATGGAATTCTATGGTGTGACACAACAACAGCTAGAGCAGCACCTTACCTTGTTGTGAGGCAGAGCAAGTGTGTTGGTGTGTGCATGTGCAAAAACTCAACATAGAATGTGGCCCTCAAGTGCATCTGTAGAGTAGACTCACTCCAGGTGGCTGAGATCCCAGTGGCTGTCTCTAACATATCCAGTATGTACTCATTGGACCATAGCATACTGCATACTCACCCCCATTTTGCTGTAGTGGTTCAGTCCAGAGGCTGTCAGGGTCATCCTGTCTGGAGGATCCTGTCAGGGCTGGTCCAAGGTCGGGCAGGAGGGGGTCTGGGAGAGCAAACGCTGTCGCTCCATCTTGGGGGTGTGGAGATGCAGGGCCAGCGGCCTCCAGACCACTAGGGGGCAGCGATGAAGCGTCTCTGCTGGATCTCCATACTGACGGAGGGATCGAGGTCAATGGGGAGTCTGTCTCCTGCCCCAGAAGAGGAGCTCCGAGGTCGGGCAAGCTCTCTCTGAGTTCCCCTTCCTTTCCTCCTTGGAGATCTGGCCTCTCTTCCAGGATGAGGTCTCTCCTATCCCCAGCAAGGTGCGTCCCTGTCTGGCTATCTGGTTCTGGGGCTCTGGCTGCTGTGGAAGCACCATGTAGAGCAGCTCTGGGTGTTTTCATGGCCACTGTCATCCCTTGCCTCTCTCCTAGGGAAGCTATCATGGCACCAGTGGTGACAGTAGGTACATCCTCCATAGGATCCTCTTCGGGCCCAACTTTCATCTCTTTGTCTGTGTAGAGTTCTGGAGCTTCTACAGGCAGTCTGTGAGTCTCCTTCCCCTCAGAGAAGCTCTCAGAGGCAACCCCTGTCTCTGCCTCCCTCCCGTGGCTCTTAGCCCATCCCGGTCCAGATATACCCTCATGACTGTCCACGTTTCGTGCCTGCATCACCGGCTCTATCCCCCCTGGTTTGCGTCCCATCACATCAGGGCCAGTGCCTCCCCCTGCTCCAACATTCTCTGATAGGTCAGTCCAGCTGCCAGTCATGTGTTCTGCCATCCCATAGGACAGTCTGCCAGGATCAGAGGGCCCAGATTGGACACTTGTTGATGTCACACTGGCAGGTGTTGCTGGTGTTACACATGCCTCTCCTTCCATTGGCTCCCCAGCTTGTCCATCACAGCCACTGTCCTGTGAGGCGGGTGCGTAGTCGTGGAGGGGCGGGACTGGGGTGCTGTAGACGCAGAGACAGACCCCTACCAATAGGAGGTGATGGAGAGTTGCAGGGAAGAGCATCTTTCCCATTTCTCACCACAAAGTAAACATGGAGACGTAGAGAAGGGTCGCAGTGGCTAGAATGGGGTGGTCAGATGACGGGGGCAGGTATGGAGATGGTATGGCGATTCAGCTGAGGAAAGAATTTCACCACTTATTTATTGCTGAACTCTAACCTAAGATAACTGAGGATTATATTAGCTTTTGTGTAAGCCTTTCCTTTGATGTTGCAGTCTGGCAGTTTTGTGGAAAATGTGGACTTTTGAGCCCTCTCTCCGGTTGTTGTACTTCTACTCCATTCCTCTCCACACACACACACACACACACACACACACACCAGTGTTAATTTTGTGACTATTTTTTTTATACAGTATTACATTTAGTCTAGTCATTTTGACTAAAATATAATTAAGTCTTAATCACATTTTGTCATTTGAATAATGACTTAGTTATTGTCAAAATGACGACAACAGTGGGCCATTTCAGTCAACTAAATGCCCTTTCATTGTAGTCACATCACATTTGTTTTGCGTCATTAACCCTGCAGGAGTATTCAACTCTTACCCTACAAGGTCCAGAGCCTGCCGGATAATTCATTGCGCCCACCTAGTGTCCCAGGTCTAAATTATTCCCTGATTAGATGGGAATAATGAAAAAAGTTGAGTTTGAGGGATAAAGTAACAAAATTTGCACAAAAATACATAGCCTTGTACTTTTTGAATAACATCCTATTCTCTTCCTAACAGCAGAAAAATGACAAACATACAGTATATAAGAATATATAAGAATTATCTGTCCATGTAAATTCTCAAGCACGGAGAGAGAGAGAGAGAGAGGGACAAAGAGAGGGACAGAAAGAGAGAGAGAGAGAAAGTATTGGCAATTATTGGTTGCACATCCGTCACTCGGTCATGTCATTGCCATTGTCATCCACGTTTCACTGACACCGCAGCCACATTGGTGTCCAACACTAGAACGGGGGCTAATGACTTTAAATGGGAGCTAATGACTGTTTCGCCCAGTGATGTGGTCGAGTCACAAATTTTTGAGTCCGAATCGAGTCCCAAGTCCCCCGTGCGCGAGTCCAAGTCCGAGTCACCAATGGTCGAGTCACCAATGGTCGAGTCACGAGTCGGGTCACGAGTCCCTATAGCTAAAGTCCGAGTTCCTATGTGTACAGTAGTCCTGATCCAAGTGCTCAAGTCTGAGTCACTTGGTCCCCATTAACGCAAAATACATTTTGGTTAGTTCTACAAAACATATTCTATCTGAATGTTCCAAAACATTAAGTCCTGCTGAATGAACCCTAGGTTGTTAGCTATAGCTAGCTTATGAGGTAAAATGACTGAACAAGATGTAGCCTAAACAAATGGTTAATGGTCAGGTCCGCAAGTAGCCTAGTTTTAGAATTGGCCTGCAATATGCCCACCAATACACGATAGAAAGAAAAAAACGTAGCGCCTGGCAATGAAATGCAGTGGAGAAAGTGAGAGGGTTGAACGAGATTACAAATTGAAAGACAGCCTTCTTTTCTATACTCAATGGAGAGAAAAGCATAGCTACACTGTTGTTTTACTATTAAACTCAATGCTGCTATTGATTTTAATTTTGTAAGGCAGCTTGTGTTTCTTAACCAGGCAAAAGGTAGCTAACGAGAAGGCTGGTGGGTGACTGGTTAGCTATGTGGAAGCAAGAGGGTAATTTGCGCGATGTGTATAAACGAAGGCGGAGCCTGTCTGTCTGTCTGCCCACACTCATTGCTTGCTCCCCCGCAGCTCACCAGCTGATGTGGGCTGTGTGTGCCGGGTATGGTGCATCCTTCCCACTGCTGAACAGAACTGCGCTGTGCATCTGTGCTGCTAATATTAAATATGTTATCACTGAAAAGCTCTCAATTTCTCCAAAAACTCTTGTCCAGTCCACTTAGTAGTCAGGTCACAGAGATAATTTTGTCTCGTCTCGTTTTAGTCTACTGAAATTAAAAATAATTTATGTTTAGTTATAGTTTTTTCTGGGTCTATTTAGTCAGTTATAGTCTCGGCAATTGCCACTGAAAAACAAGTGTTTGACAAATATTTGTCACTATTTTTGTTGACGAAATTAACACTGACACACACACACACACACACACACACACACACACACACACACACACACACACACATTTGACATTTTAGTAACATGTGTGCTTATCCAGAGCGACTTCCAGTTAGTGCATTGTACACACACACACACACACACACACACGCACCTTCTTACTCTAACAAACACTACCGACCCCAGCTGACCATCGCTAATCAATGTACACATGAGCCAAGAGAGCCGCCTGCTGCTTGACACCCACAATACCAGTTATGAACCAATTATGAGGATTAAAATAGACCTCCATCCAGTAAACAAACATCATCATCCAGACCCACACCACGCCATGCCGCTGTGGCGCAGGCATAAACCGCTTTAGTGTACAGATTCAATGCCAAGAGATCTAAGTAGCCTAGTCTTCTAGTGCATTCAAATCCGTGTATTCATATATGCGTGTGTGACTATGCCACATAGGCTACAGTAGAGACGGCGCTTCTCATCTTAGAAGCCTGTCATGAACCATATTCTATGGTCTATCAATATATAATGTTTGACATTTTAAACAAATGGGTTATGTTAGATGAAAAGTCATTCAAAAAATATGCACTGTATAATGCATTGTCCTTACCTGCCGGAGTCGTAGACGGGAATGATGTTCACCTCATTGCACAGGGCGGTATATATTTCTCCCCAGCCTTTCCTTTAAATAACGGGTGTATATTACAACTGTACCAATATCATATCAATAAGCTGCCAATATCGATCCGGAAGCAAGCTTAAGGAATAGCCTAGTCTTTATTAATGTGCTGATCACACAATGTAGGCTACGCTTCGGAGTGCGTGTGCATGCGCGCGCCTCAACTGGCAGAGTGCCTCGATCTGCTCTGTGATTGAGCGCGTGTAGAGATATGATTTATGAAGAACATTCAGTAATATTTTATGTCCAATGCGTTGCATAACAGGCCATTGTTTTAGTGTGGGGAAATGTTTTCAAATTCTGTTTGAACCTCAGATTTTGTTTTTCCCGAGGCGGTGCTGAGTGGACAGCTCCAAACGCCGAATTTCTCTCCTTTCATCCTTTCATGTCTACTCTTCAACGATCTATAAGAACATGAAATTGACTGCATAAAATATTGCCCAAACAATTTCATTTTCTTTATAGATCGTTCAAATTCTCAGTCCATATCTGGTGTGTAAAAAATGACTTCTATAAATGTTTGGATATGACTAGTATAGACCGTGATGTATTTTTATTTTGCGTTTGATTTATAACATACAAGTATAATTACAGCAGGGACAAACTATTTTTAATCAGGCGAGTTCCCCAGACGTTATTCCTCAAACTGAAAGAAAGGACCCTGCCAAACCCAGCAGGAAATCATTTATTTGCGTTTGCATGTTGTATATTGGAAACGATTAAGTAAATATAAAATATAAAATGCCCTTGTTTGAAGGGTTGGGGAGTGGAGGGGAAAAAACTGCAGTCGTCATTGATTTAGGAGCAGCCTACACAAAGTAAGTATTTTAACTAACTAGATATGTCGTTAGCTAGCAGAGCTAACATTTACATGCTAACAAAATTGGCCACTACCAGTCACACATGTTAAGTACTGAACATCAGAGATGTAAGCAAATATAAACCGACTATCCAATGTTTAAAGCACGTCATAGTTGGTCACAATGTGTTAAATATGTGTTTTTCTGAAAAAGGGCTAGCGATATTAACGAAAGCTAGCTGGCTAATGTTAGCTAGCTAGCGATGTATGGAACAGCAGCAGTAGTGCCTGGGCTGGGGAAGATCATATGAGAATCGGACACACTAAGGCCCTTTACTCATTAAATATACATTCATTGGCATTGAGTACTCTCTGACAAGTATCAATGATTTCACTCATCACAAACTAAATGGTTTTGTATGATGATGCAGGTGTGGCTTTGCTGGAGAAACGGGGCCCAGGTTCATCATTCCTAGTGAGATACAGAAGCCGGGACAACAGCAGGTTAGTGAGCGAATTAATGAATGACAAGTGCTCTTTAACTTATGGACAAGCATTATTGAAATCGATCCTGTGTGTGTGTGTGTGTGTGTGTGTGTGTGTGTGTGTGTGAGAGAAATAATGTCTAGTGCTCTTTAAAGTGGAACTGACAGCGTTATAACTACTTTTCAGATATGAAACAAACAGACAATCATAATATCAGTAAAATATATCAAATTCCCAGATTATGCTACAAAACCAACTTTATAAAAGGTTTTTCCATGACGAACACTAAGGCATTGTTGGCAGAATAGATTAGATGGATGCAGTTCAGTGCATGATTAATATAATTCACCAATACATTACTTGGTGGTCCAAAGGTTATCAGGTTGTAAATCCCAGCTGGCCTTGTACATTGTTTGCTGCCTCCACCCGGGGTGCACTGATTCTGTTTCAATTACTCAATATTTTTGACAAAAATGGGCGAATGTAACTAAGATTGGGAATGTCAATATAATCAAACTAGCAATGGCAATGATCAGTATAATGGCAAAGTCAGTCATAATGTGCTAATAGGCTAGGGTATCTATTTATGTAGCAAGATAAAAACATGGAGCATACCGTTAGCTAGCTAGCTTGCTGCTAGGAGGATATCATGTCATTGGAGGGGTGGGTGAGTGACTTCTCACACTCATTGTTTTTCGGTGGCTATACACAGCTAGAGATGCAGGTGTCATTTTGTTAGCTAGCAAGAACCTGAACCACTGTATTATACAGTTATCATATCTCTTGCGTTCACAAATTCACTCTGGCTAGCTACTCCAATTTCAGAGCACTCTCACCTGTGTGCCAGAGCACAGAATAACTGCTTAATTTACAAACATGCAACATCTGCTGAGTCACGAACGCTCTAGATTTAGTCTTTTTGGGTCCCCATAGCTGATGCTTTTGCAACAGCTACTCTTCCTGGGGTCCACATGAAACATGACATAATACATAGTAGGGAACATTATTAGTCAACAACTGAAATACATTTAAAATGTTACACAGCCTACATATCAGTACATACACACAATATCTAGGTCTAATGCATAGTACAGTGCAAATTATAATACATTATATATAAAATGTATCTCTTCACAGTCCCCTTTGTGCATTAAGGTGCTATTTTATCTGTTTTTTAAACTGGTTTTATTGCTATATATATATATATTACATTTTCCCCCCACATTTTCATACAGTACATTTATATTTTCCAATGGGGCTATACATTTGGGAGTTTTTTTTCTCACCTGAGTAGCCTCATTTCACTGCCAAAAAGAAAATGAAACCATCTAGTGTTCAGCGAAATAACAACACAATGTCAAATACAGGTAGCCTAGTCAAATAATTAACATCCAATCACCTCAACCGTTACTCTCTCGCGGTAATTCCACTAACGTATGTAGCCAAAAGTAGCTGCTGCTCATTCCGTTTGCTCGAAAATTGATAAATGTTTTTTTTTAAGTACTTACCAGCAGTACTGCACCTGTTGACGACACAAATTGTTCTGCTTCCACGAGCACATCCAATGCTAGCATTAGTAATTCTATATTTGTTGTTAGCCCAGCTAGCATGGACACTGATAGTTGTGAATCTGATGCAGCCGAAGAGCTACTGCCCCCTTGCCCGGGAAAGAAGCAAAATAAAAGACAGGGACATTGGACCATCGAAGAGGCGCAAATATGATGAGAACTATATTGATTTGGGGTTCACTTATATTGGGAGTAGTGCCTTTCCTCAGCCACAGTGTGTTATATGTGCAAAAGTACTATCTCACAACTTGATGAAACCTTCACACTTGTGCAGACATTTAGAAACAAAACATGCCAATTTGGAAAATTGGCCACAGGATTTTTTGAGCAAGAATTAAGACGACTTTCGAGTACTAAGACATGTATAAAAGCAACCGATACCATTAATAAGAAGGGGCTAGAAGCGTCTTATATGGTGAGCTACCGAGTGGCTAGGACAGTCAGGTCTCATACTATTGTGGAGGACTTAATTATCCCTGCTGCTGCGGATATGGCTGGGGGAAAAGGCCCAAAAAACGAATGCCTTCATTAAACAACACTGTTTCATGATGCATCAGTGACATGGCAGGAGATGTTTTGAAACAATTACTGCTTTGCATACAAGCCAGTGAATTCTATGCGTTACAGCTGGATGAGTCAACAGACGTAGCAGGCCTGGCACAGCTGGTATATGTCTGTTACGTTTATGGGGGGTCAATTAAGGAAGATATCCGCTTCTGCAAACCACTGGAAGTCAGGACAACAGGAGAGGATATTTTAAAAGTACTGGACAGCTTTGTGAAACCAGATGGACTTTGGTGGTAAAGATGTGTTGGTATCTGTACTGATGGCGCAAAAGCCATGACAGGGAGACATAGTGGAGTGGTAACGTGCATGCAAGCAGTTGCTCCCGACGCCACTTGGGTACACTGCAGCATCCACCGAGAAGCTCTTTCTGCCATGGGAATGCCTGACAGCTTGAAAGACGTTTTGGTCACTACAGTGAAAATGGTTAACTTTGTTAAAGCAAGGCCCCTGAACTTGTGTATTTTCTGCACTATGCAATGATGTGGACAGCGACCATGTAACCCTTTTACAACATACAGAAGTACACTGGTTATCAAGGGGCAAAGTATTGACACATTTTTTTTTTAAATTGAGAGACGAGCTTAGAGTTATCTTTACTGACCATAATTTTCACTTGTCTGACCGCTTGCATGATGACGAGTTTCTCACACGACTGGCCTATCTGGGTGATGTTTTTTCTCGCCTGAATGATCTGAATCTAGGATTACAGCGACTCTCCCAAACTATATTCAATGTGTGGGACAAAATTGAGGCTATGATTGAGAAGTTGGAGCTCTTCTGTATGCATTAAGAAGGACAACACACAGGACTTTCCATCATTGTATATTTTTTTTGTGTGCAAATGAAATCAAGCTTACAGACAATGTCAAATGTGATATAGCGAAGCATCTGAGTGAGTTGGGTGCCCAATTACTATTTTTTATTTCACCTTTATTTATCAGGTAGGCTAGTTGAGAACAAGTTCTCATTTGCAACTGCGACCTGGCCAAGATAAAGCATAGCAATTCGACACATACAACAACACAGAGTTACACATGGAATAAACAAATACATAATACATACATAATACAGTAGAAAAAAATAAAACAAAAAGTCTATATACAGTGAGTGCAAATGAGGTAAGATAAGGGAGCTAAGGCAATGAATAGGCCATGGTGGCAAAGTAATTACAATATAGCAATTAAACATTGGAATGGTAGATGTGCAGAAGATGCATGTGCAAGTAGAGATACTGGGGTGCAAAGGAGCAAGATAAATAAATACTGTATGGGGATGAGGTAGATAGATGGGCTGTTTTCAGATGGGGCTATGTACAGGTGCAGTGATCTGTGAGCTGCTCTGACAGCTCGTGCTTAAAGCTAGTGAGGGAGATATGAGTCTCCATCTTCAGTGATTTTTGCAGTTCGTTTCAGTCAATGACAGCAGAGAACTGTAAGGAAAGGCGACCAAAGGAGGAATTGGCTTTGGGGGTGACCAGTGAGCTATACCTGCTGGAGCACGTGCTACGAGTGGGTGCTGCTATGGTGACCAGTGAGCTGAGATAAGGCGGGGCTTTACCTAGCAGAGACTTGTAGATAACCTGGAGCCAGTGGGTTTGGCGACGAGTATGACGCGAGGGCCAACCAACGAGAGCGTACAGGTCGCAGTGGTGGGTAGTGTATGGGGCTTTGGTGACAAAATGGATGGCACTGCATCCAATTTGTTGAGTAGAGTGTTGGAGGCTATTTTATAGATGACATATTTTATATCGAGGCTCTGTAGGATGGTCAGTTTTACGAGGGTATGTTTGGCAGCATGAGTGAAGGATGCTTTGTTGCGATATAGGAAGCCGATTCTAGAACAGAATAGTGATGCTGGACGGACGGGCAGGTGCAAACCGTGATCGATTGAATAGCATGAATTTAGTTTTACTTGCATTTAAGAGCAGTTGGAGGCCACGGAAGGAGAGTTGTATGGCATTGAAGCTTGTCTAGAGGTTAGTTAACACAGTGTCCAAAGAGGGGCCAGAAGTATACAGAATGGTGTCGTCTGCATAGAGGTGGATCAGAGAATCACCCGCAGCAAGAGCGACATCATTGATGTATACAGAGAAGCGAGTCGGCCTGAGAATTGAACCCTGTGGCACCCCCATAGAGACTGCCAGAGGTCCGGACAACATGCCCTCCGATTTGACACACTGAACTCTATCAGAGAAGTAGTTGGTAAACCACGCAAGGCAATCATTTGAGAAACCAAGGCTGTCGTGTCTGCCAATAAGAATGTGGTGATTGACGAAAGCCTTGACCAGGTTGATGAATATGGCTGCACAGTAGTGTCTCTTATCGATGGCGGTTATGATATCGTTTAGGACCTTGAGCGTGGCTGAGGTGCACCCATGACCAGCTCTGAAACCAGATTGCATAGCGGAGAAGGTACGGTGGGATTCAAAATGGTCGGTAATCTGTTTGTTGACTTGGCTTTCGAAGACCTTAGAAAGACAGGGTAGGATAGATATAGGTCTGTAGCAGTTTGGGTCTAGAGTGTCACCCCCTTTGAAGAGGGGGATGACCGCTGCAGCTTTCCAATCTTTGGGAATCTCAGACGATACGAAAGAGAGGTTGAACAGGCTAGTAATAGGGGTTGCAACAATTTCGGCAGATAATTTTAGAAAGAGAGGATCCAGATTGTCTAGCCCGGCTGATTTGTAGGGGTCCAGATTTTGCAGCTCTTTCAGAACATCAGTTGACCGGGATAGGGGTAGGGGTAGCAAGGTGGCCAGCCAGGTAGAGAAATGGCCAGCCGTAGAGAAATGCTTATTGAAATTCTCAATTATAGTGGATTTATCAGTGGTAACAGTGTTTCCTAGCCTCAGAGCAGTGGGCAGCTGGGAGTAGGTGCTCTTATTCTCCATGGACTTTACAGTGTCCCAGAACTTTTTTGAGTTTGAAAAAGCTAGCCTTACTTTTCCTAACTGCCTGTGTATATTTGTTCCTAACTTCCCTGAAAAGTTGCATATCACGGGGGCTATTCGATGCTAATGCAGAACGCCACAGGATGTTTTTGTGTTGTTCCAGGGCAGACAGGTCTGGAGGGAACCAAGGACTATATCTATTCCAAGTTCAATTTTTTGGGAATGGGGCATGCTTATTTCAGATGGTGATGAAGGCACTTTTAAAGAATAACCAGGCATCCTCTACTGACGAGATGAGGTCAATGTCATTCCAGGATACCCCAGCCAGGTCGATTTAGAAAGGCCTGCTCGCAGAAGTGTTTTAGGGAGCGTTTGACAGTGATGAGGGGTGGTCGTTTGATCGTACACCCATTACGGATGCAGGCAATGAGGCAGTGATCGCTGAGATCTTGATTGAAAACAGCAGAGGTGTATTTGGAGGGCGTGTTAGTTAGGATGATCTCTATGTGGGTGCCTGTGTACGGATTTGGGGTTGTACCTGGTAGGTTCATTGATCATTTGTGTGAGATTGAGGGCATCAAGCTTTGATTGTAGGATGTCCGGGGTGTTAAGCATGTCCCAGTTTAGGTCACCTAGTAGCACGAGCACAGAAGACAGATAGGGGGCAATCAATTCACATATGGTGTCGAGGTGCAGAGGGTTGTCCATAGCAAGTGGCAATGGTGAGAGACTTGCTTATGGAAAGGTGAATTTTTAGAAGTAGAAGCTCAAATTGTTTGGATACAGACCTGGATAGTAAGACAGAACTCTGCAGGCTGTCTTTGCAGTAGATTGCAACACCGCCTCCTTTGGCAGCTCTATCATGGCGGAAAATGTTATAGTTAGGGATGGAAATTTCAGGGTTTTTGGTGGTTTTCCTATGCCAGGATTCAGACACGGCTAAGATATCCGGCTTGGCAGAGTGTGCTAAAGCAGTGAGTAAAACAAACTTAGGGAGTAGGCTTCTAATATTAACATGCATGAAACCAAGGCTCTTGCCGTTACAGAAGTCAACAAATGAGAGCACCTGGGGAGTGGGAGTGGAGCTAGGCACTGCAGGACCTGGATTAACCTCTACATCACCAGAGGAGAAGTAGGATAAGGGTACGGCTAAAGGCTATACGAACTGGCCGTCTAGCACAATCAGAACAGAGAGTAAAAGGAGCAGGTGTCTGGGCACGATAGCATAGATTCAAGGCATAGTGTACAGACAAAGGTAAGGTAGGATGTGAGCACATTGGAGGTGAACCTAGGCATTGAGTAATGATGAGAGAGATATAGTCTCTAGAGACGTTTAAACCAGGTGATGTCATCGCATATGTAGGAGGAGGAACAACATGGTTGGTTAAGGCATATTGAGCAGGGCTAGAGGCTCTACAGTGAAATAAGACAGTAATCACTAACCAGGACAGTAATGGACGATGCATATTGATATTAGAGAGAGGCATGCGTAGCCAAGTGATCATATGGGTCCAGTGACTGGTTGGGCTGGCTGGGGACACAGTGATTCAGACAGTTAGCAGGCCGGGGCTAACATGCTATCAGTTAGTAGTCCGGGACTAACAAGCTAGCAGTTGCCAGACCGGGGCTAGCAAGCTAGCAGTTAGCAGGCCAGGGCTAGCAAGCTAGCAGAATGGCCTTTGGGGGACGTTGCGATGGAGTTAAGTCTGTTTTTGCCTCTTCGTGCGGTGACGTTGATAGACCAGTCGTGGATTAGTAGGGTTCCAAGTTGATCTAGGTAGCTAGCTGGCCGTAGATAGCAGAATGGGCCTTCAGTGGACATCGCGCCTGAGAGGCCTGTTGGAATCCTCGGGCAGATTATGTCGGTATTCCAGTCGTAGAGGATCGGCGGGGTTCCATGCCCCGTACCGGCAGTAGAAGGGGTCCGGATATTGTAGACCAGGAGTTGGCTTCGGTGGTAGCCCAGGAGGCCTAGCCGGGCTAGCTTCAGGCTAATTGGTGCTTGCTCCGGGAAGGAAACGCTAGCCAGGAGTAGTCACCCGGGATTGAGGTTAGCTAGTTGCAAAGATCCAGATGAAAATGTTCAGAGTTTGAAGTAGGAATCCAGGGATATGGAAAGAAAAAAATAGGTCCGTTGTGCTCTGGTTTGAGTCACGTTGTATGAACTGGCGAGAGCTTTCTGAGCTAAAGGTTAGCTGATGACCGCTAGCAGTGGTTTGCTGACTGATAGCTGGTAGCTAGTTAGCTGGCTAGCTTCAGTTGAGGGATTCCAGATCCGAAGTAAATAGAAATACTTCAGAAAAAAAACAGATCCATGCCACATTGGGTGAGGCGGGTTGCAGGAGAGTATTTAGAAGTTGAGGTTTAGGAAAATATTTTTAAAAGATATGCGAAGAAAAAGGTATACACAAGGGACACGACAGGACAAAGACAAAGACGTCTGACTGCTACGCCATCTTGGAATGAGCCAGGTACTTTCCCGAAACGGATGACACAAGCAACTGGATTCGTTATCCCTATCATGCCCTGCCTCCAGTCCACTTATTGATATCTGAACAAGAGAGCCTCATCAAAATTGCAACAAGTGGTTCTGTGAAAATTGAGTTTAATCAGAAGCCACTGCCAGATTTCTGGATTGGGCTGCGATTAGAGTATCCTGCCTTGGCAAGTCGGCTGTTAAGATACTGATGCCCTTTGCAACCATGTACCTATATGAGAGTGGATTCTCAGCCCTCATAAGCATGAAAACTAAATACAGGCACAGACTGTGTGTGGAAAATGATTTAAGACAGAGACTCTCTCCAATACAACCCAACATTGCAGAGTTATGTGCATCCTTTCAAGCACACCCTTCTCATTAATCTGTGGTGAATTATTCACAATTTTTGATGAACAAATAAGGTTTTATATGTAGGCTGGATAAATATAGAGCAAAATTATTGATTATTATTATTTGTGCCCTGGTCCTATAAGAGCTCTTTGTCACAACCCGGCTCGTGGGAAATGACAAACTCACACTCATTCTTATGTTTAATAAATGTATCGTATAGTGTGTGTGTGGCAGGCTTACAATGATGGCAAAAAACAACATTTGAGAGTGCGGTGACCCTGGTGCTAGAGGGGGTACGCAGCTGGAGGTTGAATATTTGAAGGGGTACGGGACTATAGAAGGTTTGGGAACCACTGTTCTAGACCAACTGCAATTGACCTATGTCCTACTTTGCCTCACATGACCTCACAGCTGGGCAGTAGTCCAGTTACGACAAAGCTAGATCCTGTAGGACCTGTCTGGTCGACTGAGCAACGCCCTATCATGGACAGACCTCTTCCCGTTTTAGCAACCATTTGAGTCTATATGTTTTTACCATGACAGCGTGCTATCTAGGGTTACACCCAGTAGTTTAGTCTCCTCAACTTGCTCAATAGCCACATTTTTCAATAATAGATCTAAACAAGGTTTAGCGTTGAGCGAGTGATTTGTCATAAAAATTATGCTTTTAGTTCAAATATTTAGCACCAGCCTATTGCTAGTTACCCATTCTAAAACTGACTGAAGCTCTATGTTAATTATCTCAGTTATTCATTTTACTTTTGCAGCCAATGCGTATACTGTTGAGTCGTCAGCGTACATAGACATAGAGGCTTTATTCAAGGTCAGTGGAAGGTCATTTGTAAAAACAGAAAACAATAGTGGCCCTAGCCGGCTGCCCTGTGGTACACACATTCAACTGAATTTGCATGAGAGAGGCTTCCGTTCACGAAAACCCCTCTGTATTCTATTAGATAGGTAACTCTCAATCCATAATAAGGTAGAGGATCCAAATCCATAACAGCAACAAAAAAAGTCAGCAATCGGTTATTATCAATGACATCAAAAGCTGCACTGTAGTCTAACAAAACAGCTCCCACAACATTCTTACTATCAATTTCTTTCAAGAAATCAGTCATTTGTGTCAGTTCCATTAACCATTAAAGGGTGCTCTGCTACTCAAGGGCACACACTTCTTTTAGGCTTAAATTGAAGATGTGGCAAACAGGAGTCCCAATGTATTCCGCTACCAACCTCAGCAATTTACCATCCAGGTTGTCGGTACCAGGTGGTTTGTCCTTATTTATATATAGCAACAATTTTTCACCTCTTCCACATTGTGGAACTCCAAACTACAGTGCTTGTCTTTCATTATTTGGTCCATTATGCATGAAATGAAGGCTCAGCATTTGTTGTTTGAATGTCATACCTAAGTCCACTAATATTGTCAACAAAAAAGTTATTAAAGTGATTAAAGGGTTCTGTTATGAACAAGCCATCTGCTTGTGCTTCAACACCTGCATTGCTTGCTGTTTGGGGTTTTAGGCTGGGTTTCTGTACAGCACTTTGAGATATCAGCTGATGTATGAAGGGCTATATAAATACATTTGATTTGATCTGCTTCAATGCAGGATGCAGTTGTTTGCTTTTTTTGCCTAGAATTTCATTTACAGTACTCCAGAGCTTCTTCTTATCATACTTTATATCATTTATCTGTGTTCCATAGTATAGTTTATTTTTGTTTAATTTAGTTACGTGATTTCTCAATTTACTGTATGTTTTCAAGTCTGCTGTGTTGTCAGACTTATCTGCTATTCCCTTTGCCTCATCCCTCTCAGCCATACAGTTTTTCAATTCATCATCTATCCATGGGGATTTGGCAGTTCTAACAGTCAGTTTGTTGATGGGAGCCTATCAGTAACCAGAAGAAGCAGTTTCATAAATTCTTCAAGTGCAGTGTCCAGATGTTCCTCAATACACAAATCAGACCAACAAATCTTCCACATAGGAATCATTGAAAATCCTCTTGTAGGATTGTTTATACACAATTTTAGGTCTCGAATTTGGAACTTTGTTTTTTGTAGATATGGCTATTATATTATGATCACTACATCCGATGGCTATGGATACAACTTTAGAGCAGATTTCTGCAACATTAGTAAAGACCTGATCAATGCACATGGATGATTTAGGTAGGTTGACTGATGACTTGAACCAGATTGCAGTCTGGTTAGCGATTGTAGATTATTTTTGAGTGGACAGCTTGATGACAACCAGTCAATATTTAGGACACCCAGAAAATATACCTCTCTTATGATATCACAAACATTATCCAACATTTCACACACCAAGTCCAAATACTGACTTGTAGCACTTGGTGGTCTATAGCAACTTCCTACGAGAATAGGCTTTAGGTGAGGCACATGAACCTGTTGCCATATTGTTTCCACATCATCTGACATGAGATCCTCTCTCAGCCTAACATGAAAACACTCTCATCAGCTCTGCTAGGGCGAGTAAAATGGTCAGTGTGGCGTTCTCTCGTTGGTGTCTGGAAGTAGCTAGCTAGCCAACTTTAGCCAATTAACTTGTGTGCTTGGTTGGGACAAGGCAGCTGCAGAAGGACGAGTAGGCTGCAATTCCCCATCGTTTATCAGTGCAATTTTCACGGCCAACTAGAAGTAAAAGTTCAGAGGGTTTATTTAATGTGCCATCGTTAGATTTTAGCTCATCTTGCTCTGGCTAGCATTAGTTGTTGGTGTGCATAACTGAGGGAGAGAGAGCCTACCTTTTTCATGGTTGTTTGATCAATAGGACTGTAAAGTTCCAAATGTAATAGAACTCCTGTGGTATTTACATACTTGCAGAAAACCATTCGGTGTCACGCCCTGGTCGAAGTATTTTGTGTTTTTCTTTATGTTTTGGTCAGGCCAGGGTGTGACATGGGTTTTTGTATGTGGTGTGTAGCTTAGTGGGATTGTAGCTTAGTGGGGTGTTCTGGGAGAGTCTATGGCTGTCTGAAGTGGTTCTCAATCAGAGGCAGGTGTTTACCGTTGTCTCTGATTGGGAACCATATTTAGGCAGCCATATTCTTTGGTTGTATTGTGGGTGATTGTCCTTAGTGTCCTGATGTCCGTGTTAGATGTTAGTTGACACAAGTATAGGCTGTTTTCGTTACATTTATTGTTTTTTTGTAGTGTTTGCATTGATTCGTGTTTAAGTGTGTTTTTTTCTATTAAACATGGATCGCAATCTACACGCTGCAGTTTGGTCCAACTCTCCTTCACCACACCTAGAAAGCCGTTACATTCGGGTGCATTGTGGCTTTTGGCGAATGCATTCTACTGATCTGAAGTCGCGCTGTTAGAACTGCCTGCAAACATTCAGTTCAAAGTGAATGATGGCAGGCTTGTGTGGCAAATTACTTTTGCGTAAAGGCCTACTGTAGCTTTGATTGCCTATGGTGCACCAGTCTGCGTAGAGTCTGGTCCTGGATGAGACGGATGTTTAATTTAGTGCAGGGTCTATTAATTGTCCAAACGCATGGCTGCTTTCACAAATGCCTTATACATCATTCCTAAACATTCCCAAAACGAGCATATCTAAGCGGTCGCTTGTCAGAATCTTTTTTATTTTTATTTCTTCTTTTTTTTTTAAAGGTGTCATGCTGCCTTGAATGACAGATTTTAATAAGATTTAATGTTGCTAAAATGCTGTTAGTTCCATTTTAACTTTGGACAGGCAGTATGGTCCAGAATATGTGAGCGGACCAGAGCGATCCCAATTTGATTGGAGCGCGGCGCAAGATTCCCAAAAGCTGAGCGTCGGCCTTCTCACCCGCTCCAATTTTGCCCAGTAGCGCTCACTTCACTAGCTCATGCCATGCCCAGCCCAGCATGCATTTTTAGTCTACTTCTGTGCTGCTGTAGATAACTGTCATGATAGCAAATTATTAATAAACAAAAAATCTGATCTCTTAAACGTTGGGTTCATTTTTGTTCTGTTATCTGTATACAATAGGCCATCATTGATTTTGATCCCAATAATATTCCCACGTTCAAGGAGCTCTCCGTTTTGATTGGATTATTTTGCCTAAAAACCTTTAGGCCTGCCTATAGACAAATAAAAATAAGTCTGCATCTCTACCTGGCAAGAGTGGCCAAAGGGGTGTTTAGCATCCCCAGTGGCTTTGCCAGTGTAGAGAGGATATTCTCCGCTGCTGGCCTGCTCTCCAAGCACCATTGCATGAACCTGAAGCCACAGACTGGACAAACTCTGTCTGCTCGCGCTCCCCCTTTCTTGCGCTTGAGGTCGCCAGGCTGCTAATCATTACGCACACCTCCTGTCACCATCGTTACGCGCATCAGTGCTGCCTGTGGGTAAAACAACCCATGGTTACCTTGATTACCCCATTGGCTCATAGCAAAAACTTTACATTTTCCAGCAACATTTTCTTATTGTCTGCTTGTTTAAGTCCATTACAAAACTACATTAAAGAAAAGTACAACATGTCTAAAGATTTCTTGGTGGCAGGCAATGTTGAAAAGTATTCTCACTACTTAGAAAAACCTAATATTGTAGGGCTTCCCTCATGCCACTTTTCATGTAGATTAGCCACTTGAATGTTAGCTAGCTACCAATCAGAACATCATTAAGATAGCCAAGGCCAACAACCCAAACAAACCGACTATAATGCTACAAGTAGTGGGTGGAGTTAGACCTTACTACACAAGTTGAATGTCTTACCTGTGATTAAATGTTTGCACACACATAGCTGTGTGTAGCCTACTTGGACACCGGGTCCCCATAATTTCGCACTCTTACACACTGAATAGCCTGAAGCCACAGGGCGCTTCTCGCAGGCTCCATTTCCCTACATGGGAGCATTGTGAACCGTAGGTTGGGATTTTTGACCAGGTTACATATACAGTGCCTTTGGGAAGTATTCAGACCACTTTACTTTTTCCACATTTTGTTACGTTACAGCCTTATTCTAAAATGTATTAAATTGTTTATTTTCCTCAATCAATCATCCATAATGACAAAGCAAAACGTTTTTAGAAATGATTGCTAATTTGGTTCAAGTCCGGGCTCTGGCTGGGCCACTTAAGGACATTCGGAGACTTGTCCCGAAGCCACTCCTGTGTTGTCTCGGCTGTGTGCTTAGGATCGTTGTCCTGTTGGAACCGTCGCCTCCAGTCTGAATCTGGTTTCTCATGGTCAGAGTCTTTAGGTGCCTTTTGGCAAACTCCAAGCAGGCTGTCATGTGCCTTTTACTGACTAGTGGCTTCCGTCTGGCCACTCAACCATAAAGTCCTGATTGGTGGAGTGCTGCAGAGATGGTTGTCCTTCAGGAAGGTTCTCCCATCTCCACAGAGGAACTCTAGAACGCTGTCAGGGTTCTTGGTCACCTCCCTAAGGCCCTTCTCGCCCGATTGCTCAGTTTGGCTCTAAGAAGAGTCTTAGTGGTTCCTATCTTCTTTCATATAAGAATGATGGAGGCCACTGTGTTCTTGAGGACCTTCAATGCTGCAGACATTTTTTGGTACCCTTCCCCAGGTCTGTGCCTCAACACAATCCTGTCTCGAGGCTCTACGGACAATTCCTTCAACCTTATGGCTTGGTTTCTGCTCTGACATGCACTGTCAACTGTGGGACCTAATACAGACAGGTGTGTGTGCCTTTTCAAATCATGTCCAATCAATTGAATTTACCACAGGTGGACACCATGTTGTAGAAACATCTCAAGGATAATCAATGGAAACAGGATGCACCTGAGCTCAATTTCGAGTCTCATAGCAAAGGGTGTGAATACTTATGTAGATAAGGTATTTCAGTTTTTTTATACATTTGCAAACATTTCTAAAAACCTGTTCTTCGATTTGTCATTCTGGTGTATTGTGTGTAGATTGATGAATTCATTTGATTTGATCCATTTTATAATAAGGCTGAAACGTAACCAAATGTGGGAAAAGTCTGAATGCTTTCCGAAGGCACTGAACAACACAGCAGCTTTTCGGCATGTTTTGTTATTTCTCTATAATAAAATAATTTATAAAGTTGGCTCTTTTACAATGGGGGTCAATGGGAAAGAATAATATTTCTTTCCCCAATTTGTGGTTGAGGGGAATTCCTTCATATGACATGAATACCGACTCAAAGTATTGAAATGGACAGCCTCATCTATAACCATTTCTGTCGGTGTGTCTTTTCTCACAGTCTATCAAAGTGGTTCAGTACAACATCAACACAGAGGAACTCTACTCCAACCTCAAGGAGTTCATCCACACGCTCTACTTCAGGTAAGGAGCTTTTGACAAAGCTAGTAGTGTGTGTAATGACTGACACATCAGTGGCAATAACATTAAAGTAACCATGGGAGTCAGCCATTTTGGAGATGCACCCCAGGCCATAATAAAATGAATGATTGAATGTCTGTCTACTACCTTTCTGTCCTGCCCAGGCATCTGCTGGTGAACCCCCGTGACAGGAGAGTGCTGATCATCGAGTCCATCCTCTGTCCCTCCCACTTCAGAGAAACCCTCACCAAAGTCTTCTTCAAACAGTTTGAGGTACTGAGACCAGCTGGACCAATGATCTATGTCTATGGGTGCATTTACACATGCAGCCCAATTCTGATCTCTTTTTTTCACGCATTGTTATTTTGACCAATTAGATCAGTTCTGAAAAAGATCTAATGTGATTGGTCAAAACCAATTATTGGAAAAAATATCAGAAATGGGCTGCCTTTGTAAACTCAGCCTATTATGTGTAGAACCACTTTACCTGGTACAAAAATGCTATCCCCTTCTCCTAACCCAAACTAGATGGGTGTAAGCTAAATGGTGAATGCAATGCTCCCCTAAGCCAATAGGGAGGCTTGATGGAGCCATCTCCATAGTGCTCACACCTGACAGTAGTTGGAACACAAAGGGGCATGGATTTTCAGATCAGGCAATGGATGTTTAGGAGGACGCCTCTGTGTTTCCCAGGTGCCCTCAGTGCTGTTTGCTCCCAGTCACCTCATGTCCATCATGTCTCTGGGCATCAACTCAGGCCTGGTGATGGACTGTGGCTACACTGAGACACTGGTGCTGCCTGTGTATGAGTGCATCCCCATCCTGTCAGCCTGGGAAGCCCTGCCTTTGGGTGGCAAGGCCATTCATAAGTAAGTTGTGTGCATGTGTTTGAGATGGTGTAAAGATGTTGCCGTGTGTGCTACTTTGCTTGTCTCACGTACTGAACATCAGGGAAACAACCTTTTGTTCACCTCTTGAAAGCTGTGTGTTTCAAGCCCCAGTTTCTTGACTACTGAGAATCAAGTGTATCAATGTGTGTGCTTTCAGGGGTACTTGCCCCCTTTGTTCTAAGTGGCTGTGTGTGTTCTAACCCTCAGGGAGTTGGATGGGCTCCTGGTGGAACAGTGTACAGTAGACTCAGACTCCAGTACTGGACAGAGTCTACCTACAGTCATTGGTAAGACCCACGACATCAGAAACCTACTTGTCAAAACATAAGTAACTTACCGTACAACTCAAGCAGTGCTTTCTCATTGTATAAACTGTCTCAGCCGTCCCATGGATCCTCTTGTTTTCTTGCTTCATGCTTTGTGAATAGCTGTTGTTGGCAATCTTGTGAATTGATTTTCCTAATTAGCTTCATAATGATGCTGGTGTTCTATTGTTATATGTAGAGGAAGGAAGGAATTTATAATTGCTCTCTCTGGGTGAATCAATCATGCAACATTTTGTATTCAGAATTCGTTGCTATAGCCTGATGTGAAAGAAAGGAAGGACCTGCTCCGTCTTTTTTGAATTATATATATGTATATATACAGTGCCTTGCGAAAATATTCGGCCCCCTTGAACTTTGAGACCTTTTGCCACATTTCAGGCTTCAAACATAAAGATATAAAACTTTATTTTTTTGTGAAGAATCAACAAGTGGGACACAATCATGAAGTGGAACGACATTTATTGGATATTTCAAACATTTTTAACAAATCAAAAACGGAAAAATTGAGCGTGCAAAATTATTCAGCCCCTTTACTTTCAGTGCAGCAAACTCTCTCCAGAAGTTCAGTGAGGATCTCTGAATGATCCAATGTTGACCTAAATGACTAATGATGATAAATACAATCCACCTGTGTGTAATCAAGTCTCCGTATAAATGCACCTGCACTGTGATAGTCTCAGAGGTCCGTTAAAAGCGCAGAGAGCATCATGAAGAACAAGGAACACACCAGGCAGGTCCGAGATACTGTTGTGAAGAAGTTTAAAGCCGGATTTGGATACAAAAAGATTTCCCAAGCTTTAAACATCCCAAGGAGCACTGTGCAAGCGATAATATTGAAATGGAAGGAGTATCAGATCACTGCAAATCTACCAAGACCTGGCCGTCCCTCTAAACTTTCAGCTCATACAAGGAGAAGACTGATCAGAGATGCAGCCAAGAGGCCCATGATCACTCTGGATGAACTGCAGAGATCTACAGCTGAGGTGGGAGACTCTGTCCATGCAACAATGCAAAACGTTATGTTTGGCGTAAAAGCAACACAGCTCATCGCCCTGAACACACCATCCCCACTGTCAAACATGATGGTGGCAGCATCATGGTTTGGGCCTGCTTTTCTTCAGCAGGGACAGGGAAGATGGTTAAAATTGATGGGAAGATGGATGGAGCCAAATACAGGACCATTCTGGAAGAAAACCTGATGGAGTCTGCAAAAGACCTGAGACAGGGACGGAGATTTGTCTTCCAACAAGACAATGATCCAAAACATAAAGCAAAATCTACAATGGAATGGTTCAAAAATAAACATATCCAGGTGTTAGAATGGCCAAGTCAAAGTCCAGACCTGAATCCAATCGAGAATCTGTGGAAAGAACTGAAAACTGCTGTTCACAAATGCTCTCCATCCAACCTCACTGAGCTCGAGCTGTTTTGCAAGGAGGAATGGGAAAACATTTCAGTCTCTCGATGTGCAAAACTGATAGACATACCCCAAGCGACTTACAGCTGTAATCGCAGCAAAAGGTGGCGCTACAAAGTATTAACTTAAGGGGGCTGAATAATTTTGCACGCCCAATTTTTCAGTTTTTGATTTGTTAAAAAAGTTTGAAATATCCAATAAATGTCGTTCCACTTCATGATTGTGTCCCACTAGTTGTTGATTCTTCACAAAAACATACAGTTTTATATCTTTATGTTTGAAGCCTGAAATGTGGCAAAAGGTCGCAAAGTTCAAGGGGGCCGAATACTTTCGCAAGGCACTGTATATATACACACACACACATGGCCTATTTTAGTTATTTTTCTCCTTGTGTACTGTATCCTGGAAGTACTGTTCTTTTCTGATCCGAGAGTGAATTCCTATGTAGAGCAGCAGTAGCTCACTAGCTAGCTGATGCAGGGCTAGGCAGTCCTGATGGGCATAAATCATTTAAACAGGCATATTATAGACCATCTCTCTCTCTGCACTACTGAACCACACCACTACAGTACCACTGCACAACTAAATGCACTATTACAGTCCAATGACTGATGTAGCCTATGTAATTAATGGCATGAGACTGTTGTGAATGCAAACACTAAACTGTAGCAAACGTATCCAAGGGAAGCAAAAAAAAGTATGTATTAAAATTGGGACAAGTAAACTGCTCTAAACTTATCAAGACTTGATATAATCTACTTTCTTCACTTTCTCCATACTTCCTCAACCAATGAGTGCACCTCTGGTGTCCTCTCCTTGTCTCGGACACACACCATTTGACTACAATGAGACACAATCATTTATTACAGTAATAGAACCATTGACGTGAAAGGAAGGGCTCTATGTGAGGGAGGATAAGTGGGTCATTGGTAAATAGATCTCACTTTTCATCCTGTATTTTGTTCCTAGGCTCCATCCCAGAGGAAGTTGTGGAAGATATCAAGGGTATGTTCAAAAGAAACTGAAACCACTTGTTTTTATTGCCTTTATTACAGACAATGCTGGGATTCCAGTTTAGCAGCTAAAGTAAATAGATTTTGCTACAAAAGGCAGCTAAAGCTAATTCATTTTTAAAAAGATATCTTCGCCCCATTCATATATGTTGGCGGTAGCATACTCTCATAGACCCTCTTGTTTGTGTTTCTTGTCCAGTCAGGACCTGTTTTGTCAGTGACCTAAAGAGAGGCCTGAAGATCCAGGAGGCCAAGTTTAACCTAGAGGGCACGGCTGAGGTCAGTGACCTTTAACCCCCAACTGGGCAGTCAGTCATTTCTATATTTGCATTGTCTGGTATATTCAAGCAGTAGCTATTGCTGTGTTCTTCCAGTAAATGCCATTTGTTAAAGGTAGTTTGTTGAGTATTATAGTCCAGTGCATTTGAGACCCTTGCATCCATGTTCTTCCACCTTATAGCGACCAACACCACCCCCTGATGTTGATTACCCATTGGATGGGGAGAAGATTCTGCATATCAAGGGAACAATCAGGTAGCTGTTTTTTATATATATCTTCTCAGCTGAAATGTGATACAATTACAAAACACAGCCAAAGGGCTGTGTTTACTGATGTAATCTGTGTCCATTTCATTCATGTCCAGAACATTTCAAACCTAGATATTTGGTTCTGTGTCTCCTCTTTAATATCTGGGTCACCTTCTTCTATTATTGAATCTGGGTTGTCTCTGCAAGGTTTTCATCATGCCTGTCTGTATGCTCTTCTCAGGGGCGGCTAATGAACCTACAATTGCTCCTTGGGGCCACAAAAACGTTTATCAAATTGAATTGAAATCAAGACTGTCTTTTTGCCAACTTATTGCAGGGACTCTTGATTGATGTGTTGGTTCTGTATTGTAGGGACTCTGAGTGACGTGTGGGTTGTTGTGTTTTGAAGGGACTCTGTGATGGAGATGCTGTTTGAGCAGGACAATGAGGAGAAGAGTGTGGCCACTCTAGTGCTTGACACTCTGGTCAAGGTAACATTCGTTTTCATAATTGAAAAATACCATGTATTAATCTGGGGTTTCTTTCTGCTCAAACCGCAAGAGATGAGATGCTGCCAAAATGGGCACGGAATTCATGTTACTTCGTCAGTAATTACTGGACGATGTTTTGTTCGCAACGACCTTTCATCAGACATCTGCATCTTCTAATTAAAATCGTCAGCTATTTCATAATTCCTTTTTCCATTTTGTAATGACGAACGCATTTCACCAACACGTACGGGGAGAGACTTTAACCCTGTTACCATAGCAACAGTCCCAGCCTCCCGGGACTCTCCAGTTCACTGAGGTGAAATCGTCTCGGTTCCTTCTCAATTTGCCTGAAGACCCGATGTTGAATTGCATAGAATTCTACTTTGGGCAGAAACTAGCATTTGTATCAGGAAAGTTTCCTCTCACGACCTCTACAAGCCAGAATGCTGAATAAAATTATACTTTACTGGTTATCTGTGTAGTTGGTCCTTTTGCAGGTAGGAATGTGAGACAAAATGTCCACAGAGTAGTATTATCAACCCGACCTTCAGTATGCTGGTCTGTATATCGTTTGTATTTCTGTTTTTATTTTCAATACTGATGCAATTCGCACGTGACAAACATGTGCACAATATGATTGAGCCTAACTGAATGGCAAACACTTCCAGCTGATTGCAACAACAAAAAAGTGCTTCGGTTGACTACATTCGGCTGTTGTGCATCATGTGCAATGCGTCAGCATAATGGATATACAAGTGAAAGAACCTACTGGTTCCGTAGAAAGTCGGGTAAACAATTCCCTGTGGATACCCCATCTCCACCTCCTACCGCCAAAATGACCAACAGCATGTACAGCTGGTAAAGTAAGTGTAAATATCATTTTATTCAACATTCTGCCTTGTAGACGCTATTGCATATTTTTGCCAGATTTCTTTTCAGACTGATATCCATGGGAACAGTCTTGATGTTTTGGCAACTTCTCAACGAGTCGGATCAGACCAATGACAGACCATTCATCTTAATAGGCAGAGCAGCTTCCATGACTCTTCTTGCATGCTTTGTGCTTGTGCTACACTCTGTAAGCACAGTACCATAAGCACTCATTGGTATTTTGTGGACAAGTGTGACAGGCAGTGTAGTAAGCTTGTAAACAGTCCACTTCTCTACCGTGTAGGGTCAGTCAATGAGATTTCTCTCCTGAGAGACCAGCACTGTGGATGAATAGGTTTCTGTGGATGAGCAGGTTGTCCCACCCAGTCCTTAAGGAGTTTTTTCTTGCCTCTGTCGCCTCTGCTTGGCACCGGTTGCTGTGAACCACTTAACAAGTACAACTGATTTAGTAAATGAAACAAATCTGAATGACTGATAGATTTCTTCTGATAACATTTTTGTTTTGTTTTTGGTCTTATTAAATCCTTATTTCTGTCCCATAGACCAGTCTTAAGCAGCTTGGGAGTTTAAACCCAGTTTACTGTTAATCTTGTGAAAAGTACATTTGAGAAAATACGAAAGATTGTTACACACTGATGTGTTTCTATCTGATGATCCCCCTCAGTGTCCCATTGACACTCGTAAGGCGCTATCTGAAAACCTGGTCATTATCGGGGGCACGGCCATGCTGCCTGGCTTCCTGCACCGGCTCCTGGCTGAGATACGCCTCCTGGTGGACAAACCCAAGTATCGCGACGCCCTGGCCACCAAGAGCTTCAGGCTGCACAGTCCTCCAGCCAAACCCAACTGCACCGCATGGCTCGGAGGTGAGAGACAGAGTAGTCTGATAACCAACCTTGTCCTTGGACTCTGTATGGAACAGTTGGGGGTGGTAATGCAGGTAGGTATAAACCAGCTTTGAATAACCCTGTGTCTCCTGCTTTCCTCTCCCTGTGTAGGAGCGATCTTTGGAGCACTGCAAGACATCCTGGGTAGTCGTTCTGTGTCGCGCGACTATTACAACCAGACAGGCCGTATCCCCGACTGGTGCTGTCTCAGCTCCCCGCTGCCAGAATCAGTCTATGATGCAGGGAAAACCCCCCCACCACTCATGAAGAGAGCCTTCTCCACAGAGAAATAAACCACCAGACACTATTGTCTACCCCTGGGCTGCGTCTGCAGTGCCACCCTAAACCAAAAATAGTGCACTATATATGGAAAGTGGTGCCATTTTAGTGGCACCACTAAAACTCACCCCAAACTCACCCCAGGCGTAACTTGAACATATCAGACATTATGGGTGTGTCTCAATAGTCTCTTACGGTTTCCTCTACTCATGCCCTTCCCCTCATCTGTAAGGCGAGGGAGCCACTTTAGACTAGAGATGCACCCAGCATCTCAACCCCCAGATGGCTGTGGATTGTGGGGTTTTTAGTTCTATCAGTCTTTATGTGCCTGTTGTGTAAGACTCCTGCCACACTGTGTTCCAGATTCTGCTCACTCTATTGCTAACTAGATGTTTTGTCTAAGGATTGCACTGGTACAGTAGTCAGCATTTGCATTGAGAGTACTGTGCTGGGGTCAGGGAGAGCAAGTTCTGGGTCCAGATCTTTGTACACAAGGTGGTCTTGAACAGAGTTGTGGCCATGTGTTGACTATCCCCTTGAGGCAGAAGTGTTGATTTTTGACTCTGTTTTCCAGCTGAACTGAGGCTTGTCATGTTAACACTCTTGAGCTGTATATAGAAACTGTCAGTAAGAAAGTGTACTGCATTTCAACCAGATAAATTGTAGTTCAACCAATTTAAATTGCAGTTCAGTTTTGATATTTGGCTGTGAAGTTTCTCTTTATGTAGTCCTTGTGAATGCTACCCCCAGGCATTCCTTTTCAGCTAATATGTAGTGTTTTATTTATTTTTTATTTGCCATGTAAAACATTAATATCAGTTTCAATCTCCCCAGAGCTCTTATCCTGTAATGCATCAACTCAAACAGCGCTAAATAAACATTCCTGCTGTTGCATGTTGTCGTTCCTGTCTTGTCTGTTTGTTGTTCTGCCCCGTCTCTCATGAGGCTTATTTCTCACTCTCCAGAGCCTTTAAGTGATGTTTCACACAGATATGCCCACTACTAGAAAGCATACTATAGAGTACACTGGCTGAATAATGTTCACTCCAAGAGACAGCAGTCAGGAGGATTGTTTGAATATGGTTTATGGGTATTTCCCAGCACTGTCACTTTCAAAGTAATGAACACCAGGCCAAAGAATCACCAGTTGTATCATCAATAACAGGCTGAGCAGCACACACAGATCTCTGAAGTAATCTCTTTTCCAACAGTCACTGGCTGCTCTGGTATGGAGTGCCATGAGTCTAACACATGAAATAAAGAAAATATGCCTGCACACTAATGAATGCTCAAGTTGTTTTATTGTGCAACATTGACAAAGGTCTGTGTCATTTTGGGTTGTAACATGAGCTTTGAGAAGTGTGCGGGTATCCTCTATTTCATTTTTTTAAACCAGTACCTGCAAATCATTTAATGTGTGTACACTATGTTTAAAACATGAATTATCATCCATTTCTGGCATGAATAAAAGACTGCAGTCAGAACTGGAATAAATTAAATGTGGCTGTATTTGATTCAAGGTCTTCTATATTCCTGGGTCCATATCAACTTTCACACACACATTCCCCAATCCCACAATGACCTGTAATCATACAGCTGAGATCACCATATACCTGTGATTGACTGTATCCTTAAATCAACCCTGACTGAACCTGTATGATCTGGCCTGGTCCCAGTCTAGTGGATTATGGATCCAATATGGACATTGGTAGGTAATTCTGGCTGGCCGGGCAGGTAGGTTTTGAGTACAACATGTATCGCCCACAAGGAGGCGCCATAGTGAAACCAAAGTGTGCCTCAGGTCACAAATCATATACTGTTTAGGCGGTTGTTACTGTGTGTCTGTCTGGGAACTGGTGTGGCGTCATTACCCAAAATGCAGCTGGGCCCAGAGACTGGGAAATCTGATATAGCTCAGAGTCCAATCCCCAGTTTGACTTAATCTCTTCCTGTACACGCACACACCAATTGCAGACACACGAAAAACACCCACCGTCACTGTCTCCCTCACTCTCTTTAGGCTTCCTCGGAGCTATCTCTGTTGGGGTCTCCCCTGCAGCCCCACAGGATCACCTACATATGGAGATGGGTATAGACTGAAGGATAACAGTGTCTAGTCTACCAATCCTGCATACTAACCAAACGGTACTAACCCCCAGTGTAAGTGATTCAACTCCCCAGAGTAAGTGTTATGTGAGAAGAGTGAGATGCGAGGGGGAGGAAGGGAGAAAATAATGGAGATAGAGAGCAAGAGAGAGCGAGAGATAAGGAGGGAGGGAAGGAGAGGGATAAAGGGAGGGATAGAGATAAGGATAGAGGGAGGGATAGAGATAAGGAGAGAGGGATAGAGATGCGGGAAGGAGGGAGGGATAGAGATGCGGGAAGGAGGGAGGGATAGAGAGAGGGAGGGAGGGAATCTTATACGCTGCTCGTCTCTCTTCCAGACACTCACATTCAAAACAAACCTCCCAAATTAACTCGTTGTCAATCACTCTGGTTTTAATAACAGAAATGATGATTCCACAGAATTACTACCAGTAACTGTATTCACCATCATCAGTGTGAGAGTTGTTTTTTCAACTAATAACAGGGCTGTACCATTATCCTGAATGGAGATGGAAGGTCATCTCTCCTAAGGTGTGAGTAGCATGGCCTATGAGTTGCACACCCCAAGTCGATGTTTTATGCACACTGGCCCGCAGAGTGTTGTCCAGACAGATAGTGCTTGTGTCTATTGCAGGGTTCTACTCATCTTCATCCACTTTAAAGACTAGCTGCTGCCGCAGGGTCAGGAGCATCAGCTCACTTTAACTTGGGTGGTAAAAACATTTGTTCTGAGCCCACTGAGCGCAGACGTGAGTTTAACATCTAGTTGTGAATTAAATTTGGTTGAGTTGTCAACTAATGTGTATTCATGCACAAAAAAGTCACCATGTCATTGGATTTAGGTTAAAAGTCTCCATGTCATTGGATTTAGGTTAAAAGTCCCCATGTCACTGATTTAGGTTAAAAGTCCCCATGTCATTGATTTAGGTTAAAAGTCCCCATGTCATTGGATTTAGGTTAAAAGTCCCCATGTCATTGATTTAGGTTAAAAGTCTCCATGTCATTGATTTAGGTTAAAAGTCCCCATGTCATTGGATTTAGGTTAAAAGTCCCCATGTCATTGATTTAGGTTAAAAGTCCCCATGTCATTGATTTAGGTTAAAAGTCCCCATGTCATTGATTTAGGTTAAAAGTCCCCATGTCATTGAATTTAGGTTATAAGTCCCCATGTCATTGGATTTAGGTTAAAAGTCCCCATGTCATTGATTTAGGTTAAAAGTCCCCATGTCATTGATTTAGGTTAAAAGTCCCCATGTCATTGGATTTAGGTTAAAAGTCCCCATGTCACTGATTTAGGTTAAAAGTCTCCATGTCATTGATTTAGGTTAAAAGTCCCCATGTCATTGGATTTAGGTTAAAAGTCCCCATGTCATTGGATTTAGGTTAAAAGTTGGGTAAAAAAAAAGCCTTTACGTTGATGACTTTTTTCAAATTCAATCAGTTTCCATGTTGATTAAATGTCATCACATAGATTTTGGGGGTTAAAATGACAGAAAAACATGGATTCAGACAGTTTTTGCCCGGTGGGAGAATACTGTATTGGTAGTGGATGTAAGGGGTGCTTTCCTCCCTTATGAAGTGCTTTGAGCACTTGGAAAATAACCAAATCCAGTTCATTATCATAATGAATTCATTATCTGTTAAGATAAATAATTATGATAATCTTTAGATGCTGAAGGTCATCAATCTGGCTTTAGTGTGAGGGAGGGACTGGTATATGGAGAAATAATGTATCTCCTCCTGCACAGGTCACAATAATGAACGGTCATGTTCCTTCCCTCATCAAATATCATCCTCTATCACCTACAATTACACCACATTAGTTGTATTAAACTGCACATAAAATGATTCAGAGTGCATGGTAGTAATAATTTTAAAAAAATAAACAGGAGACAAAATACTCATTTAAAAGTAGGTCTAAAACACATGTTAAAATGTAAATACAAAATCTCAATTCGTTTTGGTTAACATCACGGTGGACTGACAACCATTTAGCTGCACATAACTGAGAAGAGAGAGAGAGAGCAAGAGAACGCGAATTACATTATGGGACATTTGAATGCTTTGATTAACACTTTAGTTAAAGTAACCTAATTGAATTTCACTTATCATTTTTGGATTATGTCCAAGCGCCGCAATATAGTAGGTAGCCGAACCAACAAAAAGTCAGTTCTCCTCTGACAGAGCTTCACAGTCAGCGATGGTCATCGGAGGAGCGCTCAATCTGTCCTCGTTTCTACAACGCGTGATAATGGTCACATCTCTTCACCGTGACACACGACTGTCACTGCCGCTCAGTTTTGTGAAATTTAGCCAGGCTATTTTTCTTTTAAACAATTTGACTACAAAAATGATTCTGGTTTTCATAAATCATCGTTTAATAGCCTACTCCTTGAAAACAGCTACCCAGAAAGAATGATATGCTATCAATCATTCCATAACTTTTAATACAGCAAAACTAGCACATCAAATAATTGGGTCTTTATTGTATGTAATTTGTTCCAAATACTGTGCTATCTGTAAAGGGTGAAGCTCTGCATAAAAGTGTCATATTTCTGTATCTCCAATTTATTCTCTGGCTCCAAGATATGCCTCCCATTACCACTGAGAGTCACATTTATTTATTTTCTCTTATATTGTAACTCACTTTTTGTCGTCACAGTAAATTCACCATTAGGGAAATAGAGTTAATCCTCTCCTATAGCGCACACTGAAGAGCTCCAAGAGAAATCAGGGATAAACCAATTTTTCAGGTTCGTAACGCAAGCTAGCATAGTAGTTAGAGCGTTGGACTAGTAACCAAAAGGTTGCAAGATCAAATCCCTGAGCTGACAAGGTAAAAATCTGTCATTCTGCCCCTGAACAAGGCAGTTAAACCCACTGTTCCAAGTCATTGAAAATAAGAATTTGTCCTTAACTGACTTCAGAGAAATCAGGGATAAACCAACTTTTCAGGTTCGTAACGCAAGCTAGCATAGTAGTAGTTAGAGCATTGGACTAGTAACAAAAAGGTTGCTAGATCAAATCCCTGAGCTTTTTAAATAAAAGCTTATTCCAGTATAACTACAAATTGAACAGGAACTGAGGTGTCACCACCTGCATGGAGTTCTTTAGGTTTTCTGGGAAATGTAGTTTACATTTACAGGTTTAATATTTTATACAGGGATGTTGAAGTTGCACCTGGTGTCTTCTACTATTCTTACTCTGAATAGTAAGTTGAGACCCTAAATGACTTCAAATCAAAATCACATCAAATGTTTTTGGTCACATACACATGGTTAATAGATGTTATTGCGAGTGTAGCGAATTGCTTGTGCTTCTAGTTCTGACAGTGCAGCAATATCTAACAAGTAATCGAACAATTCCACATCAACTACCTAATACACACAAATCTAAGTAAAGGGATGTAATAATAGGCTGAACACAACGCTCGCGGGCGCCAACGAGCGCCTGCGTTGCCAAGGGCTAAAATAGAAGTCATTTCTATTTCTGACGCAGATCGCACTGCAAGTCCTGCCTCTCCCATCTCCTCATTGGTCTATAGAAGCAGGTACCCTCGTGCCATCTCCTCATTGGTTATACCCACGTAGGTGATTGAAAGACAAACTGTTACCGGTTGTCGTGGTAATGCTATTAAAGTTTAGATGTCAATCACCATATAAGTTAAACGATGAAAAAGCCTGGAAGGAGGAGAGATGACTAGAAACGATTCGGTTGACTGTTTTTATGTGTGGATTAATTGTCGGAGTAGAGGACCTTGTACGTTTGAGGTGAAATAACAACCTAATGTTTATATCCCAGGACAAATTAGCTAGCAACAGCAAGCTAGCTAAATAGGACAAATTAGCTAGCAAGTGCAAGCTAATGAGCTAAATTGCCATAAATGTTTCATGCTTTTTGACCTGTCCCCAAATTAATGTCATTAAACTGCGTGTAGTGATCGCGTTTGGTGTAGGGGGACAAAATAAATGTATGCACAATGGCGCATGTGCGCAGCCGGTTTGGGTTCCGTGTAAGCCACCTGGCACAAGAGACTCATTGTGAGAGATAACAGACCTAGAAGTTCTGACTGAGCGCACATTTGAGTGACCCGTGACAGTACATTTACTTTGTGCTGTTAAAATGTATGCTATAAAATCCAGTGATTTTATTGGGGCAGTTCCCCCCTCATAGCAAATACAGTTGAAGTCGGAAGTTTACATACACTTAGGTTGGAGTTATTAAAACTAGTTTTTCAACCACTCCACAAATATTTGGGGGGGCAAGTTGGTTAGGACATCTACTTTGTGCATGACACTAGTAATTTTTCCAACAATTGTTTAAAGACAGATTATTTCACTTATAATTCACTGTATCACAATTCCAGTGGGTCAGAAAATTCCAGAAAATGATTTAGAAGCTTCTGATGGGCTAATTGACATCATCTGAGTCAATTGGAGGTGTACCTGTGGATGCATTTCAAGGCCTACCTTCAAACTCAGTGCCTCTTTGCACTGGGAAAATCAAAAGAAATCAGCCAAGACCTCCAAAAGTCTGGTTCATCCTTGGGAGCAATTTCCAACTCCCTGCCGGTACCACGTTCATCTGTACAAACAATAGTACGCAAGTATAAACACCAAAAGTATATCTATCCACGGTAAAACGAGTCCTATATCAACATAACCTGAAAGGCCACTCAGCAAGGAAGAAGCCACTGCTCCAAAACCGCCATAGAAAAAGCCAGACTAAGGTTTGCAACTGCACATGGTGACAAAGATCGTACTTTTTGGAGAAATGTCCTCTGGTCTGATGAAACAAAAATAGAACTGTTTGGCCATAATGACCATCATTATGTTTGGAGGTAAAAGGGGGAGGCTTGCAAGCCGAAGAACACCATCCCAACCGTGAAGCACAGGGGTGGCAGTATCATTTTGTGGGGGTGCTTTGCTGCAGGAGGGACTGGTGCACTTCACAAAATAGATGGCATCATGAGGGTGGAAAATGATGTTGATATATTGAAGCAACATCTTAAGACATCAGTCAGGAAGTTAAAGCTTGGTCGCAAATGGGTCTTCCAAATGGACAATGACCCCAAACATACTTCCAAAGTTGTGGCAAAACGGCTTAAGGACAACAAAGTGAAGGTATTGGAGTGGCCATCACATCATCATTTGTGGGCAGAACTGAAAAAGCGTGTGCAAGTAGGAGGCCTACAAACCTGACTCATTTACACCAGCTCTGTCAGGAGGAATGGGCCAAAATTCACCCAACTTATTGTGGGAAGCTTTTGGAAGGCTACCTGAAACGTTTGACCCAAGTTAAACAATTTAAAGGAAATGCTACCAAAAACTAATTGAGTGTATGTAAACTTCTGACCCACTGGGAATGTGATGAAAGAAATAAAAGCTGAAATAAATCATTCTCTCTACTATTATTCTGACATTTCACATTCAAAAAATAAAGTGGTGATCCTAACTGACCTAAGACAGGGAATTTTTTACTAGGATTAAATGTCAGGCATTGTGAAAAACGGAGTTTAAATGTATTTGGCTAAGGTGTATGTAAACTTCCAACTTCAACTGTAGCTGGCAAAACAATCCAAGCTATTTTCACATGGCCTATGTGCCCATGAACCTGCTGGCAGTCTCTGAGGGGGTAGGTGCAACTCATTAGGAAGGTGTTAATGTTTTGTACATTCAGTGTATTTTTTAAATAAAAATATTGTAACTTTTTTTTTTTACCAACTGCTTAAATAAAGGAAACACCAGCATTACCTTTCTTAATAGGGCGTTGGGCCACCACGAGCCGCCAGAACAGCTTCAAAGCGCCTTGGCATAGATTCTACAAGTGTCTGGAACTCTATTGGAGGGATGCAACATCATTCTTCCATGAGAAATGTTGACGGTGGTGGAAAACACTGTCTCAGGCGCCGCTCCAAAATTTCTCATAAGTGATCAATTGGGTTTGAGATCTGGTGACACACACACACACACACACACACACACACACACACACACACACACACACACACACACACACACACACACACACACACACACACACACACACACACACACACACACACACTTTAAACCCCCCCATGCTCATTGGAGACCCCTCTTTCAAAGATCTCTTCTAGCCATGGTAGCCAAAATAATGGTCAACTGGGCATTTTTATACATGATGGGATGTTAATTGCTTAATTAACTCAGGAGGCTACACCTGTGTGGAGACACCTGCTTTCAATATACTTTGTATCCCTCATTTACTCAAGTGTTTCCTTTATTTTTGCAGTTACCTGTAGGTTATATAAAGACTTATAATGATGTCGGGGTTAACAAGGGAACCTGAGAGTCCCTATAAGAGGATATCATCTGCTGTACACACACACACATTTACACTCTGCAAGGGTCTTCATATGTAGGATTATGCTCTTGACAGGGTTAGAAACATGAAGTAACTCCTTTGGGTTCTAAGTTGTAACTTTCATCAGACAGTAAAGAATAACTAATCATATGGATTCCTCTGTATGAAATTTGAAAATGAAATGTATTCAAATGTAAATGTGTTTATAACAATGGGCTTGTGTATCACATTATTTATCTGTATCAGACATGGCATGTGTGAATGACATTTTGAGTTGTTAACACAAAAGTGTCCTTGTCTTGGGAATGTGCTGGGTTCATTGTATTGGGGTCATGATGTGTTGTCTGACTGACTCTTGGAGAGGAAAAATGATCTGATTATCCTCATGTGGGTTGTTTCGATTTTGTGTGTGTTTGTGTGTGTGTTTGTGTGTGTGTCCTGAGAACTTCCCCTCCATCCCATCAGTTTGTTTTATAGTTAATATAATGTAGGCCTACTATTCGGCCCTACCAAGCAAAAAGGCAGTAACTGCTCATAGCGTGGAATTGGGAAAAATGGCTTTTATTTACCTTGGTTTATTTATGTATTTATTTAATCTTTATTTAACTAGGCAAGTCAGTTAAGAACAAATTATTATTAACAATGACAGCCTACCAAAAGGCCTCTTGCGGGGACGGGGGCTGGGAATTAAAATAAATAAATATATATATATATATATATATATATAGGACAAACACACATCACGACAAGAGAGACAACACAGCACTATATAAAGAGAGACCTAAGACAACAACATAGCAAGGCAGCAACACATGACTACACAGCATGGAAGCAACACAACATGACAACAACATGGTAGCAGCACAAAACATGGTACAAACATTATTGTTTCATGGTAACTTTATGCAGTTACTGCTAACACCCATTTTCTCCAAAACACAATACAACAAAGGCAGGATACTTGTCCACATGATTAAGCATGTATTTAATGTAGCAAAAATGACATTAACTCATTTATTACCAACTGAGCACTTACTGCCTTTTTGCTTGGTAGGGCAGTATAGGGATTTTATGACTTTTGCATTATATGTTATGATTATGTTATAATTATGTTATGCTAATAACATAATGGCATGACCAGGGAAAACGTGTAGCCTATAAATAGTGTTCATCAAGTAAAATAACTGCAGGTGTGGCAGGTGATTACAGAATAATTTGTACAGTTATGTGTTTACTTTGCAAGAGGAGCCTTGACAGCCAAAGGTTAGGTTTGGGACACAGTGGCTGAGAACTATTTATTATGTAATGTAACAGAAGACTAGGTCTCACGTCACGGATTCCCCATACATTTGAAATGCTTGTACTGTACAACTCACATGGTTTACTGTTCGACACAATGTGATCAACGTGCCACACTCTTGGCATACGGTCACGTTTCTTAGTTTAGTGCCAACTCATCGACCAATGAGAGGCCGCAAAATCTAAGTAGTGGGCGGACAACATAGACAAAGGAATGTGACGTATCCACAACTCTCCGCGCTTGGAACACGACGAGACGCCCACAGACTTCCAAATATGGACATGTGAGGTATAAAACATTGGTATTATAAGACTATCTTGTGTCCGCTCCTGCTTTTCACCGCGGGGAGAACATTGTTGGTCATTCTGAATATTGCACGGTCTCGAGCAAGACATTGTAACAGCGGGTTCTTGTGGCATTCATCCCCTGCATGTGCGCTAGCTGACAGGGGTGTACCATAAATCTAGTCCCGTGTACAGCACCGTTTATATTTCTACTTGCGGACACTACACGGTCACACCAGACAGACAGGCTGTGGCCGCGGCGACTGGGAACGTTCGATCACAAGGTAGGGTCGGTTGGGCAAGGGCACGAAGTACATTTGTACTGTTTCAATCATGTCTAGGCATTGTTCTGTAATGTAATCGTTGCTAACTAATACGTTTGAGAAAACTGTAGCTTGCTACGTTATTTTCAGACTTACTAGGTGGTATAGTATTCCGTAATAACCAAGTAACGTAAGCCAGCTAGCTAATTTCAATAGCTAGACATTGGAGTAACGTTAACTAGCTAGCTAGCTGTTATGCTAAAACTGCAGCTAGCTACTGAAATATGATCCTAGCAGCAAGGACAATAACAATATATGAAATATGATCCTAGCAGCAAGGACACAGAAACAGCTAGGTTCTAGCAGAATAAGAGTAGAAAGAGTAGTCTACCCAGCCCATGTCCGACGTGTTCAGTGTCCTATATGGGTGGGAAGGAAATGCTATGATTGGCTGCAAGACTGGTAAATGTTTGCTAGCAAGTTGGCTACAACCGGCTAGATGTCCAAAAGTATTGCACCCCCTAGAACAGAACGAAGGAGTAGTAATAGGCATGAAGTAACCATGTCATAATGCTAAAATGTATTTTGGTGCATCCCAGGTTTCCTATCCATCTACTAACTACACTGATGTGGGTGTAGTAGTCTGGGTGAGTGACAAGACCATTGAAAAGAAACAGACAATATGAGTAGTACCAAAAGGAAAGCAGAAGGGCACTCTAGGAACATGGGCAAACTACGAGCCATGAAGTCTGGAAGCTCCAGAACAGACTCAGAGAGAGACTCTGGCTTCTCAGGTTTGTCCTTCACATGGTTCTTTCACTCTGATGTCTTAACTCCCACCCTTATCATCTTCTTTCTATTACACTTCCATTTATTGATTCCCAAATGTCTTCCCCCACCATATCATTGAAGTTGTCTTTATTTTCTGGTCCCGAAAACACCAAATCAATCTTCTCCTTCTTCCCCCTACAGATGCCAGCACCATAGACCCGACAGATTCTGAAGGCTCATCGCACTCGGTGTCCAAGAGAGAGGTTCAGCGCCCTGGATCAGTGTTGGGGGCACAGTCCTCACAGCTAGCTGTGGTGGGGGGGTCCTACTCCAACATGCCCCCCATGATCATCCAGCAGCCTCAGGTGGTCTTCCTACAACCTGTGGTCTCCCATAGCACCACCTCCAACCCCAAGGAGGCCTCCTCTAAACACCGGCGCCCAAAAAAGTTTCTTCCCATCCTCAGGTCCTACCCCAAGATTGCCCCTCACCCTGGGGACAGCTCGAGTTCCTCTGGGAGAGGAAGCTCTTGTTCTTCCTCGTCGGGGTCAGAGAGAAGCGGTTTGTCCTCCAGCCACCGGGAGCGCCATCACAGCCACAGAGACAAACAGCAGAAGCAGCAGTCTGGTAGTTCTAGCTCTGGTTCTTCTGGTTCCAGCACCCTCAGTTTCCCTCCTCCAACTATCTCTCTGTCCCCCTCTCCCCAGCGCAGGCTCGCCCTCACCCTCTCCCTCACAGACTCCAGTGCCTGTAGCAGCCCTGCTAGACCCTCCCCCGCCGTCAGTAGATCAGAGTACACCCCCGCCCCGTCCTTGACCGTAACTCCTTCTCACACCCTCAACTTTGGCCACCCTGAGAAACTCAAGTCCCAGCCTCTTTCCCTCCCAAATCACGCCACCACAACCGACAACGGCGATGGAGATGACCACGACATCAAGCGTAAGCGCTTCTGCAACACGTACAACATCCTGTCCAAGTCTGGCCTGCTGGACATCACCCTAAGAACCAAGGACCTGCTCCGTCAGAACCGCAGGACCCAGGGAGACCTGGACCGGCTCAAGGAGCACACCAACCTCTTCCTGCAGGCCCTGCAGACCGGAGACACCAGCATCTGGCGCAAGCTGCAAACCAGCCTCCAGGAAGAAGAGAAAGAGACCGAAGAGAAAGGGAAGGGCAGTGGGCAGCAGAGCATCTTAAAGGCAGATACAGATTAGACCTGGACTAAGTAAAAGCAGGGGTTCATCTGTTAGATTGGGACTGAGTTGAGGTGGGGGAGGCTGGGACTTGGGCTGACTGAGGAAGCTGGACTGACAGTAATGTGCCCACAATGATCACACAAACAGACAGTTACTCTGACCCTGTCTCCCTGCACTGCTGCCTGGTTCAGCTACCCTAAACAAGGCCAGGCAAACTCCCTCTACACACTAGCCTGCCTGCTTTACCCTAAACCAGGCCAGGCATATTCCTGGTAAACACTGTAGCCTGCCTGCCTTACCCCCCAAATCAGGCCAGGATGGATGGGAGGCTTCTGTATGATATGAAATCGCTCTATTCCCTATATAGTGCACTACCATGACTCTATAGTGCACTACTTTGATTCTATGTATAGCGTATGGGGAATAGGGTGGTGGACATTGCATTCTCTCTTTTCTGTTGTACCCAGCCTGGCTTGCCTTCTTCCTGTCAAACCACCTTCCTGCTTCTTAGAAGAAGTCTTGTTGTGCTCTGAGTATCTCTGAGATAAGCCCTAAGGGACTTTTTTACTGGAAGCTGAAAGTGCCCACCACTTGACACTTATAGCCGTCATCGTGATGAGTAAAATAGGCCTATATTGAAGAAGGCTTGCATGGTATAGTTAGTAAGAGTGCTGGGTACCTGAATTAAACCCAACAAAACCACACATTTTTCATGAAAATATATGGTGTTAATTTAGGCTCAAACAAATATGTTTAGTGATATGTTTTACAATACCCACTGGGCACACACTGGTTGAATCGAGGTTGTTTAAATTACGTGGAACCAATGTGGAGTAGACGTTGAATTGACGTCTGTGCCCAGTGTGTAGCCACTTATACAGTAGGTTTCCACTGGAGCACGTGTGAGGGGAATGGAAAGCAAAGCAGCACAGAATTATTTTTTCCCCTCGTGAATTCATGGACTAAAGACAGTGATTTACATAGACTCCTTTAGGACTCTAGTGAGGATACTGTTCATCAAAGCATTTTTTTTATACATCAAAGACTAATGAAAGTCCCTCAAATGGAAGATGGGCTGAAATCTTTTTGTCATAACATTTTTTGTAAGAGAATTGTCAAGGCTTTATCCAAAAGCAGAATTTTATTTAAAACATTTTATTGTATTTGCATTCAAATAATTAGCAGGTAGTTCCAAAGGAATTGCTATGGAGCGTTGCTTCTTTTCTCCAAGGCAGAAATTAAGATTAATTTGAGAACATCGAACCTGCATAGCTTGTTTTTTTTGCAAAAGGGATGTTTTTTATTGATAGTTTCAATCGCTGTCCTTTTAGTCGATGTTCATTTAAGTATAAATAAAAGCGTGTTTACTGTGCTGAACCAAGTGCTTATAACATATACTTCTCTTCATAAAATGAATGCCTTGAAATAAATAAAAAATGGTGTGGGAATTTACTCCCAATTAAGACTAAGTTGGCACTACTTATCATAAGATGAAGTTATTTTTTTACATCTGTTATTCTTTTGTGTTTTGTAATAGATACACCAACATACAGTATCTCTCTCCAATGTTTGGTCATTCATGGCCTTATTTAGACAATTGATTATGTGGTGTCAAGGACAAAAACAAATTAGTTCTCTATACGATGACAGACTCTCAGACATACCTTAGTGCCGCATCTTGACATTTTGTCCTGCAAAGCATCTTTAATGGTTTGTGTGCCTCAGAGTTGTTACAAATACAACGAATGTGATATCATTTGCTCATTTGCTAGATGTTATATTGTGTAAATACTAGTAATAGGCCTCGGGTCAGCCATTTTAAAATGTGAGCTTCCTGAATTTGTCATCTTTAAGAACTGAATAAGACATGTATTTGCTTGTTACCACAGTTTTGAATAGGTGAAAAGTGTAAATGTTTGCTAATGTTGATTGGATACATATTTTGAAACTTGACTCAAATTGGGAGTCTTGAATTTAAATGTTGGCAGCTTTTTTTGTATCATTTTACTCTGCCTTCTTATCGCAAAGACATCAATTAATTGTGATTGTATTTCTCAATGTTTCAGTAGCACATTGGTAATAGCTTGTGATTGATGACAAATGGTCCATAGCCCTAACAGATAATCATGTACCAATGTTTTTCTATTACTATAAATTATACAATACCATAAATTATACAATAACTATAAATTATACAATACCAGTCAAAAGTTTGGACACACCTACTCATTCAAGGGTTTTTCTTTATTTGACTATTTTCTACATTGTGGAATAATAGTGAAGATATTACAACTATGAAATAACACATTCAATCATGTAGTAACCAAAAAAGTGTTAAACAACAAAAATATTTTATATTTGAGATTTGTTAAAGTAGCCACACATTGCCTTGATAACAGCTTTGCACAGTCTTGGCATTCTCTCAAGCAGCTTCATGAGGTAGTCACCTGGAATGAATTTATATGAACAGGTGTGCCTTGTTAAAAGTTAATTTGTGGAATTTCTTTCCTTCTTAATGTGTTCGAGCCAATCAGTTCGTTTTGTGACATGGTATGGGTGGTATACAGAAGATATTTGGTAAAAGACCAAGTCCATATTATGGTAAGCAAAGAGAGCTCATTAGAGTTACCAATCTCAGAAATTGCAGCCTAAATAAATGCTTCACAGAGTTCAAGTAACAGACACATCTCAACATCAACTGTTCAGAGGAGACTGCGTGACTCGGGCCTTCATGGTCGAATTGCTGCAAAGAAACCACTACTAAAGGACACCAATAATAATAAGAGACTTGCTTGGGCCAAGAAACACGAGCAATGGTCATTAGACCGGTAGAAATCTGTCCTTTGGTTGGATGAGTCCAAATTTGAGCTTTTTGTTTCCTACCGCCGTGCCTTTGTGAGACCCAGATAGGTGACCAGATTATTTCTGCATGTGTGGTTTCCACCGTGAAGCATGGAGGAGGAGGTGTGGGGGTGCTTTGCTGGTGACACTTGATTTATTTAGAATTCAAGGCACACTCAACCAGCATGGCTACCACAGAATGTTGCAGCGATACGCCATCCCATCTGGTTTGAGCTTAGTGGGATTTGATTTTCAACAGGACAATGACTCAACACACCTCCAGGCTGTGTAAGGGCTATTTGACCAAGAAGGTGAGTTATGGAGTGCTGCATCAGATGACCTGGCCTCCACAATCACCCAACCTCAACCCAATTGAGATGGTTTGGGATGAGTTGAACCGCAGTGAAGGAAAAGCAGCAAACAAGTGCTCAGCATATGTGGGAACTCCTTCAAGACTGTTGGAAAAGCATTCCTCGTGAAGCTGGTTGAGAGAATGCCAAGAGTGCAAAGCTGTCATCAAGGCAAAGGTTGGCTACTTTGAAGAATCTAAAATATATTTTGATTTGTTTAACACTTTTTTGGTTACTACATGATTCAATATGTGTTCTTTCATAGTTTTGATGTCTTCACTATTATTCTACAATGTAGAAAATAGTCAAGTTAAAGAAAAACCCTTGAATGAGTAGGTGTGTCCAAACTTTTGACTGGTACTGTACATTTTCTAAAAGGATGGCCCTTGAAAACGCTCTTTTTGCAGCTAAGCAAATCAGAGCATCCTTCAGTTTGAACGATGATCAGTAAATGCATTATCTGTGTTTGTGTTGCTGAAGATAACATTTTTGTACTTTTTTAAGATGCATTGCTTGCTTAATAAACTTTATTTCAAGGAACATGATCTCTGTCTGGTGATGATGAATCATGATAATATCTGAGTCAATATAGCTAATTGAGTAGAGAAAATGGATGAGATCCCAAGTGAACAGACAACTGACAGTAAAATAAGAACATACTAATAGTCCAGAGATGGGATGTGAATGTTCTTCCTCTCACTTCAAAGCAGGAGCATAGGCAAGCATGTTGACAAGAGGTAAGAGTCCACATTTACATGTACATAAGAAAGCTATACTACTTTGTGGTAAGCGCAGCAATGCACACCCAGCAGTATAGGGTATTGTGTGAAGTTTTATGAGGAAAAAAATGTATGAAATACATTTTAGAATAAAGCTGTAATGTTACAAAATGTGGAAAAAGTCAAGGGGTCGGACTACTTTCCGAATGCACTGTAATGTATGATAATTAATGGCATTCTCACAAACAATAGCAACATTGTTTCAATAATATATAGAACTTTCCTTGCAGCTCTGTTATATAAAGCTTTTTTGAGGCCTTGCTCACAATTCATTCTGTGGCAGCACAATGACCAAACGATAAACTGTATGTGAGGCTCTTGATCATATCTTTGATCATGACACTGGTAAGGAGGAGAGAGGTCAGTGAAGATGCATTAGAGGAGTGAAGACAGTGAAGATGCATTAGAGGAGGAAGTGTCAGAAGTTGAAGACAACACAGAATATGATTCAGACCAAGAGACAACCGATGTGAAACAATCCAGTGATGAGGAAGAGGGCCCTGCTGAGGATGTTGTTACATTCCAGTGATGAGGAAGAGGGCCCTGCTGAGGATGTTGTTACATTCCAGTGATGAGGAAGAGGGCCCTGCTGAGGATGTTGTTACATTCCAGTGATGAGGAAGAGGGCCCTGCTGAGGATGTTGTTACATTCCAGTGATGAGGAAGAGGGCCCTGCTGAGGATGTTGTTACATTCCAGTGATGAGGAAGAGGGCCCTGCTGAGGATGTTGTTACATTCCAGTGATGAGGAAGAGGGCCCTGCTGAGGATGTTGTTACATTCCAGTGATGAGGAAGAGGGCCCTGCTGAGGATGTTGTTACATTCCAGTGATGAGGAAGAGGGCCCTGCTGAGGATGTTGTTACATTCCAGTGATGAGGAAGAGGGCCCTGCTGAGGATGTTGTTACATTCCAGTGATGAGGAAGAGGGCCCTGCTGAGGATGTTGTTACATTCCAGTGATGAGGAAGAGGGCCCTGCTGAGGATGTTGTTACATTCCAGTGATGAGGAAGAGGGCCCTGCTGAGGATGTTGTTACATTCCAGTGATGAGGAAGAGGGCCCTGCTGAGGATGTTGTTACATTCCAGTGATGAGGAAGAGGGCCCTGCTGAGGTTGTTGTTACATTCCAGTGATGAGGAAGAGGGCCCTGCTGAGGATGTTGTTACATTCCAGTGATGAGGAAGAGGGCCCTGCTGAGGTTGTTGTTACATTCCAGTGATGAGGAAGAGGGCCCTGCTGAGGATGTTGTTACATTCCAGTGATGAGGAAGAGGGCCCTGCTGAGGATGTTGTTACATTCCAGTGATGAGGAAGAGGGCCCTGCTGAGGTTGTTGTTACATTCCAGTGATGAGGAAGAGGGCCCTGCTGAGGATGTTGTTACATTCCAGTGATGAGGAAGAGGGCCCTGCTGAGGATGTTGTTACATTCCAGTGATGAGGAAGAGGGCCCTGCTGAGGATGTTGTTACATTCCAGTGATGAGGAAGAGGGCCCTGCTGAGGATGTTGTTACATTCCAGTGATGAAGAGGGCCCTGCTGAGGATGTTGTTACATTCCAGTGATGAGGAAGAGGGCCCTGCTGAGGTTGTTGTTACATTCCAGTGATGAGGAAGAGGGCCCTGCTGAGGATGTTGTTACATTCCAGTGATGAGGAAGAGGGCCCTGCTGAGGATGTTGTTACATTCCAGTGATGAGGAAGAGGGCCCTGCTGAGGATGTTGTTACATTCCAGTGATGAGGAAGAGGGCCCTGCTGAGGATGTTGTTACATTCCAGTGATGAGGAAGAGGGCCCTGCTGAGGATGTTGTTACATTCCAGTGATGAGGAAGAGGGCCCTGCTGAGGTTGTTGTTACATTCCAGTGATGAGGAAGAGGGCCCTGCTGAGGATGTTGTTACATTCCAGTGATGAGGAAGAGGGCACTGCTGAGGATGTTGTTACATTCCAGTGATGAGGAAGAGGGCCCTGCTGAGGATGTTGTTACATTCCAGTGATGAGGAAGAGGGCCCTGCTGAGGATGTTGTTACATTCCAGTGATGAGGAAGAGGGCCCTGCTGAGGTTGTTGTTACATTCCAGTGATGAGGAAGAGGGCCCTGCTGAGGATGTTGTTACATTCCAGTGATGAGGAAGAGGGCCCTGCTGAGGATGTTGTTACATTCCAGTGATGAGGAAGAGGGCACTGCTGAGGATGTTGTTACATTCCAGTGATGAGGAAGAGGGCCCTGCTGAGGATGTTGTTACATTCCAGTGATGAGGAAGAGGGCCCTGCTGAGGATGTTGTTACATTCCAGTGATGAGGAAGAGGGCCCTGCTGAGGTTGTTGTTACATTCCAGTGATGAGGAAGAGGGCCCTGCTGAGGTTGTTGTTACATTCCAGTGATGAGGAAGAGGGCCCTGCTGAGGTTGTCGTTACATTCCAGTGATGAGGAAGAGGGCCCTGCTGAGGATGTTGTTACATTCCGGTCAAATAATGGGAATTTGACCTGGTCTTCATCCACACCTGAGAGGAGATGTCAGCTGCCGGCTGAAAACATCAGAATGACCCCAGGGCCAACGAAATACGCCATATCCCGGGTTGGTGACATAATCCTGCTTCGAACTGTTCCTGACAGAGTCAATAGAAACTATAGTGATAAACATGACCAACTTGGAGGGGAGACGCATTTACGAAGACAACTGGAAAGAGGTACACCGGACAGACGTCCAAGCATACGCGGATCTCTTGATTTTGACTGGTGTGTACAGATCCAGAAACTAAACTACCACCAGTTTATGGGATGCAGAGTCTGGTCGGGCAATTTTTTGTGCCACTGTAAGAGGTTGGCTGGCTGCAGGGAAGTCAGGCGCAGGAGGGCAGACATGGGTAACAACCGGAGCGGTTTATTTAGGCAAAACAAACTGCACCCAGAAACAACAAAATACGGGTTGAAATAACCCGTCGCAAACCAGTTAGACATGCACAAACACTTTACAACAAACAAACCACACACAGACATGGGGGGAACAGAGGGTATTATACACGTCACGTAACGAGGGAATGTAAACCAGGTGTGTGGGAAAACAAGACCAAACAAATGGAAAATGACAGGTGGATCGGCGATGGCTAGAAGACCGGCGACGGCGACCGCCGAACGCCGCCCAATCAAGGAGAGGAACCGACTTCGGCTGGAAGTCAAGAAAGCCACTATGTCACTCCAGACATTTCACGTGTTGTCATAGGTGATTCGCTTCGACCACTGTGATACAAGACCAGGCCGCCGTCAACAAGACAAGCTGGCAGCGATCAGAGAGGTTTGGCACAAGTGGGTACAGCGCCTGCCACTCACCTATAACCCAAGTCCAGACATCACAGTGGATGAGCGTCTGGTCACTTTTAGGGGACGCTGCCCAATAATCTGTCTGTAAACAATTGTTAACTATAGTTTGTTAACAAGAAATTTGTGGAGTGGTTGAAAAACAAGTTTTAATGACTCCAACCTAAGTGTATATAAACTTCCGACTTCAACTGTACAAGAGCCAGAAGGCAGATGTACGGCCGCCAGAGACAGAAGAGACAAAAGATAGAGGTGCAATCTGTGTGCACCAAGAAATGTCAAAATGAGCATTACGTGCCATAACTGCAGTGCATATATTTGCAAGGCACATGCAGCAACCCCCACGCATTGTCCAACATGTGCACGAGAACACACAAAATGGAACCACCATTGATTGACAGATTGTGAACATTTTAATGTTTTTGTTATTGTTAGTAATACTGTTATTGTTACTGTTGTTCTTTAATGTGTTCAGACATTAATTTTGTAATATGGTAAAGTTTTCTTGTGTAGTTTTGGGCCTTTGTCCTTTCTTTACTAATAAAATCATACCGGTCAGTTTTGACCGGGAACACAACAGATGTTATTTTGTGCCACTATTTAAACATTTGAAATGGTTTCAAAACAAATGTCCTTGTTAAACTTTGACACAAAGTAGTCTTATGATAAATAGCACAATATGTTTCATCTGAGTATTTGTTATAGTGAAAATAATCCATACATTATGCTTTTTTTTTTTTTTTACTCAAAATGAGCTGAGGTCAATGAGGCCTACAGGCCATAAATAGCAAACAGAAGTTCACAACGTGTAATGTTCACAAGAACTTAAGTTGATAAAAAGATCTAACAACATTAGGTGATAATATATGTATTATTATGGATTTATAATCAGCTATAATGGGGCGGTCATTTTGGACTGGGAACACAGAATGAATTAACATGAAACCAAAATAACAGAAGGGTTCATGTTGTTTAGTAGACCTGCTTTGTCTGTCCTTAATTATTACATTGCTGACGACCTCTGTCGTTATGTCTTGATCTAAGTCCATACTTCTTGCTATTATTATTTCTTATTGCTCACGCATGTATACCGAGTGACAGTTCATTAGAAAATAAAATTACAAATGTAGATCGTTTATTTTGATTGTGCGAATGTTGGGGCATAAGTGTCGGCAAGATACATTTAGCTCCTCTCGAAAATGAAACAATATATGGGGCAAGCGAATTATCCTACCTTCATCTAAATCTGTGTCTGGAATGAATGCAGCCAGTATTACCCAGCCATTAATTAGGCTATGTATTAGCCTATTTCGTTGATAATTTAATAGGACTAAGTAAGTAGATCATGTGCATTTTCATCAGTTAGGGTCGTTTAACAATGTGTGTGAATGAGTGAAGGAACATAAAGATGTGCTCTGAGATGCACTCTGAGTGATAGAGCATCTTAGGTTTTGTCTTTACCTCCATTTAAAGCACACCTCCAGGTTTTCCGATTACGAGTATCAAGTATGATAAAACGAATATGAGTACCACGAGATCGGTACACCCCTATTTTGTAGTATCTTCCCTCTCGAGTAATGGTTGCTATGGGTAAACTACCCAGTTACAACATTCGTGCCTACTGTGCTGCAGTGTTTCCAGAAATGTGGTAATGTAGCATCAGGGTGTAGGAAGGAGCAGCCTAGATGTACCAGGTGTGTGGGGTTTCCATCTAGTGGAGACATGCCTGGAGGACTAGCTCAGTCAGTGTAGTAACTGTGGAGGAAATCATAAAGTGAGGTCGTCAGAGTTCCCGATAAAAGTGCCACAGGTGCATCTATCTAGCTAAAGTCAGAATAGGACAGAGTGTTACTTATGCAGAGGCAGTGAGAAGAGTTGAGGGTGGAGTGGGAGGGAATGCTCCCTCTGTTGCCGTTACAAAAGGACCAACAGTGAATGTTACCATTACAACGTGGGGACCCCATGAACTGTGCTTTGACAAATCCAGGTTTCTGACCTTCATCACAACGGTTGTAAATTGGGCTGCGAAAAAATGTACATTGCTTTAGAAGCAGCTGAACGAGACCCATCTGTGGAAGATTTACAGAAATGTTGGCAGAAGAAGTGCTGCCCTCCCAGGCCCAGGTCCTTGGGCTGAGGAGGGATACATTTATCTGATCTCTGTAATTGATCTGATTTTTGGTTAGTGGGATAGGGGTGGGTATTGTGGTCTGAAAATTATTAAACAGTTTTAAAAACAATTATTATAAATGCAACAGTTGGACAATGGATGAAGATACTCCAAACTTTTAGAATTAACCTAAAGGGGAGGGGCATGGCTGCAACCACCAAACACTTACTCTGTCTACCCTACCTGCACTCACCTGTGCTGTCTAGACTGCCTCATTAATTACTGTTGTTGTCACGTTGCCTTGCATAATTCAACAAGTGTGTCAATAGCTGGATTAAAAATCAACTGGCTTGGCCCCATTACATCTGTCTAAACATACTTTTGCGAGATCAGACATAATATCATATCACTATAATCCAAGTGTTCATTTTTGGACGTTGCTTTCATTTCAGCTCGTCTAATTTGTAAACATTTTAACTGTATTAAATTAGAACTTTTTTCAGTTTCACAAAAAAATGAACACCCATCAAAAGAAAGTTATCTTTCTTCCCTTTGTTGTGATGTAAGTGTGGAGACGGTGCGTTAAATCCCAGACAAAGCTTCAGTGTTCTTATAGATCAGAGATGGGAACGTTGATGGGGGTGGGGGCCACAAAAATCGGAACTCATCCTGAGTGGCTGCAGTTGCTTGCGGGTCTGTGTACCCACATCCATACCCGATATGATATCTAAGTGAGACTGACTAACAAAATCAATGGGGACCACCAGCCTGTAATTCTACCATGATAACAAGTTTACAATAGCTGGCTGCTAAACTAATTTAACAATCTAAAATAATGTTTGCTGATATGGGCTAATTGACTGACTATCAGTGACTGACATAACAAGAGAAAAACTGCTGATGCACAACCAAATTTTGAAATGGCACCTTGTGTATTCTACTATTCTAACTCACAACAGTAAGTTGAGACCCCGACTGAGTCCCCTCCAAATGTATTTTTATTTTATCCGAGGGCCTTCAAGCAGGCCGATAGCTGCCTATCCCTGTTATAGATTCAAGTATCCCACTGAGCTCATTTAAGCCATTACCGGGGTGTGTTTGACAGGTCATTACACATTTTTCTGTGTAATGTTAACGGGAAAACGGAACAGACACTAGCAAGAGTATGAAAGAGTCCCATGAGTAAAATGAAAGCAATCAATCCATTGAGATTTTGCAACCCTCAAACACAGGAAATAGATGGCTGAAAAAGACTCAGGTGGGCAGGGCAGGAGTCCAAATCACACATTTTCTGAGAGACATATTTTGTCTGTCCAGGTGTCAGTGGAGACACACTTTGTTCTCCAGAGTGGGAGATGACATCAGTCTGCCATGTACCAATGTGGTTTATCCAGACCGCTCCTCAACTACATGGATCTATAAAATCTTACTTTTGGTGAAAAAGGAAGAACATAACAACAGAGCAGAGAGACTGAGTTTAGGGTCTGACTGTTCTCTACATGTTAAAATATCACATTTTCTTTCTCAGTCTTATCGTGCACACCAGAGACAGATCTAAAGCCTGATGGACCAGCGACATTAGGATGATCTCTGCCTGCCTATTATGGACTTATTATGGAAACTGGAAATTTTGCATTTCTTCTGTCTGGGAGCGGGCGCTCCGCACCACGCGCCTAGGGATAACAACTGGGACTTGCTATGCTCTCTTAACCAGACAAAGTCAAGTTAGGTGTGTCAGTTATCCCGTGAGACCTTTTGTACCAAACCCATTAAAGTGTTTTAGGTGCCAAGCTTATGTTCATGTTGCAGAAGTGTGTAGGAGGGAGATTCCTAGATGTGCAGGAGGGCATGAGACAGAGGAATGTGTAGTATCGGTGGAAAGAGTTGTGTTTGTTAACTGTAGGGGTACCCATTGTGTTGGAGATCAGAAGTGTCTGGTGAGAGAAAGGAAGGTTGAGGTTGCCAGGATCAGAGTCTGCCTAAGCACAATTAAAATGAGCACACTGCTTTTTCTAAAAGAATGTTTAAAAAAAATACATTTCAAACTCATTGTCAGTTACAAGTGTGTTTTTTCTTGTAGGCTCCACTTCCACTATTTATTTTATTTCTTACTAGCTAGTCAGCATCTCTTTTTAGTTCTTCCATTGACATTGCAAATAAAAGGACTGTAGCCCAAACTTCATTCGAAATGAGGCCACATGCCCTTTATAATCTGTTTCTGCAGCTGAATTTCTCGCCGGGCGCGTTGGCGCGTGCCTGTAATCCAAGTCACTGGGAGGCTGAGGTTGGCGGATCGAGTGAGCTGAGGAGCTCTGGGCTGTAGCGTGCTATGTCGAGCGGGTGTCCACACTAAGTTCGGTATCGATATGGTGCTCCTGGGGGAGCCCGGGGCCACCAGGTCGCTTAAGGAGGGGTGCACCGGCCCAGGTCGGAAACGAAGCAGGTCAAAGCCCCCGTGCCATCCAGTAGTGGGATAGCGCCTGTGAGTAGCCGCTGCAGTGCAACCGTAGCAAGAAATCGAAACCTAATCTTTTTTTTATTGATTTAGTTGTATTTTGTTAGAAATAATGTATTTCTCGGTGGATACTACTGCGATGCAAAAACTCGAGCATTACAAAGAGTACAATAGAAAGCAGACGAACACATTTACTTTTCTCTGGAAATGGATAATTATACCGGCCCCTACCGACGAAGGGAGAGTATAGTAGCTACAATATTTATAACAGCTGATGTTACCACACAAGAACCAGCAGATGTCAGTAATCAAAAGGTTTTGCGTTTATATTTTAGCAACGAAACCCGGAAGTACTCGTTTTGTCCCTCAAGTATTCCCGTAGAACTGGGGTCTACCAAATTTCTATGTACAAATAAGAAAACAAGGTAAAGCGTATAAATTAATATTTCGAAAGTAATTTATCTTAGTAGTTTGATTAAAGTGTATATGTGTGACATATACTGACTGTTGAGAAGCTTTGTTTTGGCATAAGAAGCTAACATGCTATTAACGGCAACAAATCAAACGCTAACAACAAACTCGCCGGCTATCTAAACTAGCCACAGTTTTCAATCGACCTTTTTAGCTGAGATGGGAATGAATGTTGGCCAGTAACAAGGTACTCTGTTGTAGCTGGTGACGTTTGTTCATTTTTGTAGGGGTATAATTTGTGGAACGTTCCAACAGGAATCTGTTCCCAAAACTTTGTAAAGTACAAGGTAGCCAACAAACAACGATTACAAAGTAGCATGATTAATTCACCTAGCTAACTAGCTGCCGAACAGGCATCAACTCACCACGCAGCTTATTCTTAATGTTTGTCCATAAGCTACCAGAGTGAGGACAGAGATTCTTCGGAATAAACGTGTTTAGTGAAAAACGTAATTAAATAGCCCACTCCCTACGGTTACCTGGTATCTTATTATGCCGCAATACAACTGTGTATGCGTTGTTTGTTGGCAACCTTTTTATTTACGACGTTTTGTAACAGATTCCTGTTGGAACGTAACACATTATACCCACCCTTTTTGGACAGAACAGTGGTGTCTTGCTAGCTAGGCGGCCATCTTTATTGATGCTGCATTAGTTAAACATTTAAACATAGCTAGAGGCTGTACAAGTTAGCCAGCTAACTCGGTAATTTACAGAGATACCTGCAACTATGCGAAGCTTGTTGCGTGATTAACACTGAGCTAACGGGCTAACAGCTCAGTTGTTCATTAATAAACTTCGTATCTAGCATGCACTTATTGTTTTGTTGAAATGTCGGTTGCTAGTTTCAACAAGTTATACAGTTAGCTAGTCCATTTAGGTTGACTATGACTTAATGAATGGGAAGCACAGGATGCTGATGATTATTCTCACCCCCACTCTAATAAGATATCTCAGTTAACAGCTAATTTTGCTCAGTAATGGAAAGTGTGATTCATCCCTACAGATCTCTCAAGGCGTAATCCATGCTTTCAGATGAGCTTGACTCCAAACCCGAGGTAAGCGCTCCACATTGTTCACCTGCCGACACTAATACATAGTAGTATGTATTTGTGGTCTTCCATTTGCACATACAGATCCACCCTTAGCTACAGAACTGTTTGATGAATTATCTTGCTTCCTCTCCCTCTCCTCTGCTTCTGCAGCTGCTGGTTCAGTTTGTCCAGAACGCTTCCATCCCTCTGGGGCAGAGTCTGGAGGACTCTGATCCCAAACACACCTGCCTTCCCCTGCTGGCCCCTGCAGATAGCTCCCTGTGCACACAGCTGGCCCTGACAGGTCATACAGATCCAGCAATCATCACAGACAATGACTGGAAATCATCATAGACAATCTGCCATACAATAACCTTGTGTTTTTCAGATTATATATTGCTACTTGGACTAAATCTCTCTTAGAACCTACTGTCTCATTGGTTCTCTAGCCAACTAATTACTCCACTAATGTAATCTGTGATTGGCTCCCAGAGGGTGGTCTCAGCCATGTGTCAGCGAGGTCTCTGTCCCTGTCAGAGTTTGGGGGAGCAGAGCAGAGCCCCATGGAGGTGCACCCCCATCCCCGCAGCCCTCACACACCCCCCAGCCCATCTCCTGTCCTCCATGACCTGCAGCGGTCAGAGAGCAGCTCCTACGTCCTCCTCAACCTCGCCAAAGGTACGGAGACGCAGGGCCCAAGCAACCATATTAAATACAGTTTTATTGGTCCCATGCGCCGAATACAAAAGGTGTAGACTTTACAGTGAATTGCTTACTTACGAGCCCATTCCCAACAATGCACAGTTAAAAAGTACACTGATTTAAGTGGATTTAGTGACATCAATAGGAGATCATAGACTGACCAGGTGAATCCAGGTGAAAGCTATATCATTTACATAACTATTCACACCCCTCAATACTTTGTAGACACACCTTTGGCAGTGATTACAGCTAATTAGACAAATTCAAAAGGCACTTGCACATCTGAGGTGGCTTTGTTGCACGTGCATGGTAACAGTGTAATAACATGAGAGAAAAAGAAACCTGCACACTGCACTTGCTAGTATCACTGCTCTTTAATAAGCTTTGTGTCGGCCTCAAGGCCTTTATTTTTTTTAAAGCTCTGGTGAAGGCCAATACATACAGCTTAATAAAGAGCAGTGATGCTAGCAAGAGCAGTGTGCAGGTTTCCTTTTTCTCAATTCATTTGTAAAAAAATAATTTCACTTTGACATTATGGGGTATTGTGTGTAGGCCAGTGACCAAAAATCTAAATTTCATACATTTTAAATTCAGCCTGTAATACAACAAAATGTAGAAAATGTCAAGGAGTGTGAATACTTTCTGAAGGCACTGTTATGTAACACTTAACAGTTCTATCAATTATATTTCTACACAGACAGCCCCCCTTCCTTCAGGGCATGCCTGATTATTGTGCTGTAATGTGAATATATGTATTGAAATTAATTCTTTACTTAACCGTTATCTGTACTGTGGTGTGACAAAGCAGCGTTGCAAATAAACAACAAGGGTTATCATCTCATCTCCTCTGCACACTCTGTGGCAGACTCTGTCTCTGCCGGGCAAATTATCCCATTTATTGTCTTATGACTTTGTTTTCTTTACATTTTAGGGCTGAGATAACATGTGACAAGGACACTTCATCATGCCCTGACAAACTCTCTCCCTCCTTGTCTCCCTCTCCCTTCACCTCTAATTTTCTGTCTCTCCCCCCGTCCTCTCCATCCCTCTCCTCCCTTTCTCCTTCTCTCTCCAGGCCTAGCAGCCTCTTCTGAGCCACTAATCTTTTCAGCGGATGGGACAGAGGAGGAGGAAGAGGAGGTGATCTTGTCCGGGGACTGTTGTGTGGATGGCACTGCCCCCTGGTACCTGCGGGTACAGGAGTTGGCACACGACAGCCTCATCGCAGCAACGCGTGCACAGCTGGCTAAAGATGCCAAGGCTAGCCAGGATGCCAGGGCTGGGAATGGCAGTAACAGTAATGTCACTGACTTTAATGGGTGTGGGTAAATTGCCTTTAATGGGTGTGGGTAAATTGACTTTAATGGGTGTGGGTAAATTGACTTTAATGGGTGTGGGTAAATTGACTTTAATGGGGGTGGGTAAATTGGCTTTAATGGGTGTGGGTAAATTGACTTTAATGGGGGGGTGTAAATTGACTTTAATGGGGGTGTGTAAATTGACTTTAATGGGCGTGGGTAAATTGACTTTAATGGGGGTGTAAATTGACTTTAATGGGGGTGTGTAAATTGACTTTAATGGGCGTGGGTAAATTGGCTTTAATGGGGGTGTAAATTGACTTTAATGGGGGTGTGTAAATTGACTTTAATGGGCGTGGGTAAATTGGCTTTAATGGGGGGTGTAAATTGGCTTTAATGGGGGTGTAAATTGACTTTAATGGGGGTGTGTAAATTGACTTTAATGGGCGTGGGTAAATTGGCTTTAATGGGGGGGTGTAAATTGGCTTTAATGGGGGGGTGTAAATTGACTTTAATGGGGGTGTGTAAATTGACTTTAATGGGGGTGTGTAAATTGACTTTAATGGGCGTGGGTAAATTGACTCTAATGGGCGTGGGTAAATTGACTCTAATGGGCGTGGGTAAATTGACTCTAATGGGCGTGGGTAAATTGACTCTAATGGGCGTGGGTAAATTGACTTTAATGGACGTGGGTAAATTGACTTTAATGGACGTGGGTAAATTGACTTTAATGGGCGTGGGTAAATTGACTTTAATGGGCGTGGGTAAATTGACTTTAATGGGCGTGGGTAAATTGACTTTAATGGGCGTGGGTAAATTGACTTTAATGGGCGTGGGTAAATTGACTTTAATGGGCGTGGGTAAATTGACTTTAATGGGGGTGTGTAAATTGACTTTAATGGACGTGGGTAAATTGACTTTAATGGACGTGGGTAAATTGACTTTAATGGACGTGGGTAAATTGACTTTAATGGTAGTTCATTGCCACCAACGGATCACTGACTGAAGAGCAGGTGTGACATTTAGCTGATACTGACTATATAACAGGAAGACTTCTGTTTATGATATCACATCCCCTCTGTTTCTGTTGCCTAGGTGACCACCTGCCCAGCTTCCCGTTGGAGGGTGTGAAGAGAGAGCAGCCGACGAGGACCAATCGTACGCTTTCTTCTAAACAGAACCTCCGCTGCTCCTTTGAGGGCTGCTATAGAACCTTCACTTGGCCTGCTCACCTCAAATACCACCTCAAAACACACAGGTACACACACACACCACACACACACACACACACACTCAAATATCACCTCAAATGTTAATGTGTGTGTGTGTGTGTCAGGAACGACCGTATGTTCCGGTGTGGGGCGGAGGGCTGTGGGAAAAGTTTCTACGTGCTGCAGCGTCTTCAGGTCCACATGAGAACTCACAACGGAGACAAGCCTTTTTTCTGCAAGGAGAAGAACTGTGGCAAGAAGTTCACCACCGCAGGAAACCTCAAGAACCACAAACGCACACACACAGGTGGGGACAGTGACACACACTTAGAGGTACACAGCAGTAGAGCACATAAACCGGAGCGACATCTGTTTTAGTCTGCTCTGTATCCTGTAGTACAGCATAGAAGTAAAGTGAATGTCTTTCATATGTTTCAGATGTTTTCAGTGCTGTGGAAAGACATGTGCTTAGTGTAGGAGAGTGGTATAATGCTTGCTCTGTGAGAAAGTGTTATGATTCATGTGTGTTGTCTACATTTGAGAAGCCTTAATATGTACCTTCTAGCGTGTGATCTTTAATTGGTGTGTGTGTGTTGTCTATAGGTGAGAAGCCTTAATATGTACCTTCTAGCGTGTGATCTTTAATTGGTGTGTGTGTTGTCTATAGGTGAGAAGCCTTAATATGTACCTTCTAGCATGTGATCTTTAATTGGTGTGTGTGTTGTCTATAGGTGAGAAGCCTTAATATGTACCTTCTAGCGTGTGATCTTTAATTGGTGTGTGTGTTGTCTATAGGTGAGAAGCCTTAATATGTACCTTCTAGCGTGTGATCTTTAATTGGTGTGTGTGTTGTCTATAGGTGAGAAGCCTTTCTTGTGTGAAGCAGGTGGCTGTGGTCGTTCCTTTGCAGAGTACTCCAGTCTACGCAAACACATGCTCGTACACTCAGGTGAGAACACCACACCCACAGATAGGTTCATAACATCTGAATTGACCTACTAGGATAGGGGTCTTGGTCCTGGAGGGCCGCAGGCACTTCATGTTTTTGATTTAACAGACCTGGAAGACCAGGTGTGTTGAATTTAGGCAATCACTGAAATGATCAATTAGCTCAGTTGGTCAGGTGTGGTGCCTGTGGCACTCCAGGAAAAGGTTTGCCCACCCCTGTACTAGCATTTAAACACAGTTTGAGCTTTTCATTCTATACATAGTGAAATGACAACAGCTAGGTTGCTTTGTTAACTACCGGTATTTTAACAACTGAATATGTGGAAGTCGAGTTCCTACCGTGCACGAGCACAGTTCAAAAATGTAATTGTGGTAACAGTCAGTTAGATAACTTTAGCTTCAGTCTGTGTCACTGGTTGCATCTCAAATGGTACCCTATTCCCTATATAGTGCACTCTTTTTTTTTGTTGATCAGAGCCCAATGGCCTTGTGCTCAAAAGTAGTGCACTTTATAGGGAATATGGTGCCATTGGAGACAGTGATAACTGTCCCTGTGTATGAATGTGTTCTAGGAGAGAAACCCCACCAGTGTGGTGTCTGTGGAAAGACGTTCTCTCAGAGCGGCAGCAGGAACGTCCACATGAGGAAGAGACACGGAGAGGAGGTGCTGGGGAACGAGGGCAGAGAAACAGGTAGCACAGACACACACAAATTACGGCAATGGTCACCAACCCTGGTTACAAGCATTACAGGGCGTGCAGGCTTTTCTTCCAATTCCAACACACTACATATAATTCAGCCGTAGCCTTGGAGTTTACCTGTGTGTGTCTATGTATAACCGGCTCGTTGTATTCCATTTGGAATGCTCGATATAACACACACACACACCTCTGTAATGAACAGTATGGCACCTCTGTGTGATTGACAGGCGAGGCTCTGACACACAGCAGTTTGCTGGAGGCTGATGGGTCACCTGACGACACTATGGTCACCATGACTACGGGGGTGGAGCCCATGAACCTACACCACGCCATGCTGCGAGAACAAGGTAGTCACACACACAGTCATACAAAACGTTTCACAAATGCAAAACCCCAATAAATCACATTTATTTGTCAAATGCGCCTAATCAACTGGTGTAGACTTTACCGTTGAATGTTTAACACAGTCCAATCCCAATACTCTTAAAGGGATAGTGTGGGGATTTCTGGGGACACAAATGACGTACCACACATTTCCCGATGCTCCTGCAACAACCTTTATTTAATTTAGAGCATAGTTTAATTACATTTACATTTTACATTTAAGTCATTTAGCAGACGCTCTTATCCAGAGCGACTTACAAATTGGTGCTTTCACCTTATGACATCCAGTGGAACAGCCACTTTACAATAGTGCATCTAAGTCTTTTAAGGGGGGGAGAAGGATTACTTTATCCTATCCTAGGTATTCCTTAAAGAGGTGGGGTTTCAGGTGTCTCCGGAAGGTGGTGATTGACTCCGCTGTCCTGGCGTCGTGAGGGAGTTTGTTCCACCATTGGGGGGCCAGAGTAGCGAACAGTTTTGACTGGGCTGAGCGGGAACTGTACTTCCTCAGTGGTAGGGAGGCGAGCAGGCCAGAGGTGGATGAACGCAGTGCCCTTGTTTGGGTGTAGGGCCTGATCAGAGCCTGGAGGTACTGAGGTGCCGTTCCCCTCACAGCTCCGTAGGCAAGCACCATGGTCTTGTAGCGGATGCGAGCTTCAACTGGAAGCCAGTGGAGAGAGCGGAGGAGCGGGGTGACGTGAGAGAACTTGGGAAGGTTGAACACCAGACGGGCTGCGGCGTTCTGGATGAGTTGTAGGGGTTTAATGGCACAGGCAGGGAGCCCAGCCAACAGCGAGTTGCAGTAATCCAGACGGGAGATGACAATTAATTGTTTAATTTCGCCTTACTAAGTATTGTTGATATAGTTTCATATCTCGTTGCTCTTCCGAACGGTAATAATGGCAGTGAATTGCTGAATGGAGGATTGCTAAAGTAGGCCGCAGCAAAGCCTAAGTCTGCTAAGGTGATCCAAACTTTTCTTGAAGAGTTTGCCGTACGACAGCTGCCGTTTTTTCAATCCAACAAGTAGGACATGTCCATCACACTTATACCCGCATTGAGTAATTCTTGGACAACAGACTTCTTTCCTCTGTACGCTCATACAATTCCATTGTCATATCTGATCACGCCCCTCTTACTTTAGAGCTATCAGTTGGTGGTGGGACTGAGCCAGTTGGTGTTGGGACTGAGCCAGTTGGTGTTGGGACTGAGCCAGTTGGTGTTGGGACTGAGCCAGTTGGTGGTGGGACTGAGCCAGTTGGTGGTGGGACTGAGCCTGTTGGTGGTGGGACTGAGCCTGTTGGTGGTGGGACTGAGCCTGTTGGTGGTGGGACTGAGCCTGTTGGTGGTGGGACTGAGTTTTAATACGCGCTTGCTGTCTGAAAGTTTTTTGATAACTTCCTGACTGCTCAGATGTGATGTTTTTATAGCTAATGACAACACCCCGACATTTCAGCATCTGTTCTGTGGGAGACTTTTAAGGCCTACATTAGTGGTCAAGTAAAATCATACACTAGTTTTGAAACAATTGATTCAGTCTCCAAGCTTCAATTGGAGGAACCTATTACCATGGAAGATTGTAATTAAAGGTGGTAAATGTCCTGGACCAGATGGATACCCAATATAATTAGTCCCATATTGGCCCACAGCTGGGGCTCATTGAGTCCTACAGTGCCACTGACACGGCCTGCAACGAAAACATGCGGTCTCTCCTTCACTGCAGCCGAGGTGAGTAAGACATTTAAACGTGTTAACCCTCGCAAGGCTGCAGGCCCAGACGGCATCCCCAGCCGCGCCCTCAGAGCATGCGCAGACCAGCTGGCCGGTGTGTTTACGGACATATTCAATCAATCCCTATACCAGTCTGCTGTCCCCACATGCTTCAAGAGGGCCACCATTGTTCCTGTTCCCAAGAAAGCTAAGGTAACTGAGCTAAACAACTACCGCCCCGTAGCACTCACTTCCGTCATCATGAAGTGCTTTGAGAGACTAGTCAAGGACCATATCACCTCCACCCTACCTGACACCCTAGACCCACTCCAATTTGCTTACCGCCCAAATAGGTCCACAGACGATGCAATCTCAACCACACTGCACACTGCCCTAACCCATCTGGACAAGAGGAATACCTATGTGAGAATGCTGTTCATCGACTACAGCTCGGCAGCTCGGGCCGCCTCCAGCTGGTGAGGGTAGGCAACAACATCTCCTCCCCGCTGATCCTCAACACGGGGGCCCCACAAGGGTGCGTTCTGAGCCCTCTCCTGTACTCCCTGTTCACCCACGACTGCGTGGCCACGCACGCCTCCAACTCAATCATCAAGTTTGCGGACGACACAACAGTGGTAGGCTTGATTACCAACAACGACGAGACGGCCTACAGGGAGGAGGTGAGGGCCCTCGGAGTGTGGTGTCAGGAAAATAACCTCACACTCAACGTCAACAAAACTAAGGAGATGATTGTGGACTTCAGGAAACAGCAGAGGGAACACCCCCCTATCCACATCGATGGAACAGTAGTGGAGAGGGTAGCAAGTTTTAAGTTCCTCGGCATACACATCACAGACAAACTGAATTGGTCCACTCACACAGACAGCGTCGTGAAGAAGGCGCAGCAGCGCCTCTTCAACCTCAGGAGGCTGAAGAAATTCGGCTTGTCACCAAAAGCACTCACAAACTTCTACAGATGCACAATCGAGAGCATCCTGGCGGGCTGTATCACCGCCTGGTACGGCAACTGCTCCGCCCTCAACCGTAAGGCTCTCCAGAGGGTAGTGAGGTCTGCACAACGCATCACCGGGGCAAACTACCTGCCCTCCAGGACACCTACACCACCCGATGTTACAGGAAGGCCATAAAGATCATCAAGGACATCAACCACCCGAGCCACTGCCTGTTCACCCCGCTATCATCCAGAAGGCGAGGTCAGTACAGGTGCATCAAAGCTGGGACCGAGAGACTGAAAAACAGCTTCTATCTCAAGGCCATCAGACTGTTAAACAGCCACCACTAACATTGAGTGGCTGCTGCCAACACACTGACATTGACACTGACCCAACTCCAGCCACTTTAATAATGGGAATTGATGGGAAATTATGTAAATATATCACTAGCCACTTTAAACAATGCTACCTTATATAATGTTACTTACCCTACATTATTCATCTCATATGCATACGTATATACTGTACTCTATATCATCGACTGCATCCTTATGTAATACATGTATCACTAGCCACTTTAACTATGCCACTTTGTTTACATACTCATCTCATATGTATATACTGTACTCGATACCATCTACTGTATGCTGCCCTATACCATCACTCATTCATATATCCTTATGCACATATTCTTTATCTCCTTACACTGTGTATAAGACAGTAGTTTTGGAATTGTTAGTTAGATTACTTGTTGGTTATTACTGCATTGTCGGAACTAGAAGCACAAGCATTTCGCTACACTCGCACTAACATCTGCTAACCATGTGTATGTGACAAATAAAATTTGATTTGATAAGAGTTTCTGGATAAATTAGCCCCGCTCTTGATGAATGTTTATTGAATCCTTTAAATCAGTCTCTCTCCCTCTATCCTTAAAACAGGCCTCCATTTCAATTATATTGAAAATGAATAAAGACCCTCTCTCCTGCATGTCCTATCGCCCAATCGCACTGCTCAATGTAGATGTTAAGCTCTTGGCTAAACTATTAGCTATGCATTTGGAGTCGGTCTTACCATCTGTTATTTCCTCTGACCAAGCAGGTTTTATTTAAAAAAAATAGACATTCTTTCTCATATCAGATGACTCTTTAATGTTATGTATAATCCTTCTATCTCAAAGCTCCCAGATATTCTAATCTCGCTAGATGCTGAGAAAGCTTTTGATAGAGTGGAGTGGGGCTACCTTTTTCATACCTTAGAAAAGCCCCAAGACCACTGAACATCTAATCAAATTGCTACCCAGACTACTTGCATTGCCTCTCTTCTTTTGCACTGCTGCTACTCTCTTGTTATTATCTATGCATAAGTTACTTTAATAACTCTACCCACATGTGTATATCACCTCAATAACCTCTACTAACCGGTGCCCCGCACATTGACTCTGTACTGGTGCCCCCTTTATATAGCCTCGCTATTGCTATTTTACTGCTGCTCTTTAATAATTTGTTACTTTATTTCTTATTTTTTTTTAGGTTTTTTTCTTTATTAACTGCTTTGTTGGTTATGGCTTGTAAACAAGCATTTCACTGTTGTATTTGGCGCATGTGATGCATTTTTCAAACCATCCCCAACAATAAAAGGTATTATTTCTTATAGCTATGATCAAATTTACTCTCTTCACAATCCTCCATTCGCAGCTATTAAAACTTTATGGGAACATAAAGTTTGAGTTTACTGATGACACAAGGGAAGATATTCTGCACTGTGTCCACTCCTCTTCTATTTGTGCCAAACATGGTTTGATCCAATGCAACATCCTACACCGCTCTCACTGGACTAAACTTTGTCCCGAAGCAAGCACCAATTAACCTGGAGCTAGCCCATGCTAGGCCCATCAGCCACTCCCTCCTGGACCCCTTTTACTGCCTGTACGGAACCCCGCCAATTCTTCACGACTGGACTACCGACGTTATCTGCTCGAGGGGGTTACTCAACTGGCTCCTACGTCGCGACGTCCCCTGAATGCCCATCCGCTAGCATGCTAGCCGCGGCCCGCTAGCTGTCTAGAGCATATCGGACTGTTAGCTAATAGGTCCACCGGCCAATTTCTCGTGCCACTATCTATTTTGCCAATCGGCCTGGGCCCCTTTTACCACACAAAGCCCTGCTTATCCATCACGACTGGACTACCTACGTAATCTGCCCAATGTTTTTTTTTCTTCCAACGGGCCCCTTCGTCGTGACGTCCCCTGAATGCCCATCTGCTAGCCTGCTAGCCGCGGCCCGCTAGCTGTCCAGAGCATATTGGACTGTTAGCCGAATAGATCCATTTGCCAATTGGACTGGACCCCTCTGCTACACGGAACCCTACTAATCCATCATGACTGGTCTATCGACGGATCCGCACGATGAGGCTAAAACAGACTTTCCTCCGTCGCGACGTCCCTCTAAGGCCCTTCTGCTAGCTTGCTATCCCCGTTCTGCTAGCTGTCTGAATCGCCGTGTCTCCAGCCAGCCCAACCATTCACTGGACCCTTATGATCACTTGGCTACGCATGCCTCTCCCTAATGTCAATATGCCTTGTCCATTACTGTTCTGCTTAGTGATTATTGTTTTATTTCATTGTAGAGCCTCTAGCCCTGCTCAATATGCCTGAAGCATATCCAATCCAAAATTAAATCTAGAATCTCCTTTGGGAACAAAGTATCCTTCACTCATGCTGCCTAACATACCCTCGTAAAACTGACCATCCTACCGATCCTCGACTTCGGCGATGTCATTTACAAAATAGCCTCCAACACTACTCAACAAATTTGGAAGCCGTCTATCACAGTGCCATCCGTTTTGTCACTAAAGCCCCATATACTACCCATCATTGCGACCTGTACTCGCTCGTTGGTTGGCCCTCGCGTCATACTCGTCGCCAAACCCACTGGCTCCAAGTCATCTACAAGTCTCTGCTAGGTAAAGCCCCGCCTTATCTCAGCTCACTGGTCACCATAGCAGCACCCACCCGTAGCACGTGCTCCAGCAGGTATATCTCACTCGTCACCCCCAAAGCCAATTCCTCCTTTAGCAGACTTTCCTCCAGTTCTCTGCTGCCATTGACTGGAACGAACTGGAAAAATCACTGAAGCTGGAGACTCATATCTCCCTCACTAGATTTAAGCACCAGCTGTCAGAGCAGCTCACAGATCACTGCACCTGTACATAGCCCATCTGTAATATAGCCCACCCAACTACCTCATCCCCATACTGTATTTATTTATTTTCCTTGCTCCTTTGCACCCCAGTATCTCCACTTGCACATTCATCTTCTGCATGTCAATCACTCCAGTGTTTAACTGGTATATTGTAATTACTTTGCCACAATGGCCTATTTATTGCCTTTACCTCCCTTATCTTACCTCATTTGCACACACTGTATATAGATTTTTTTCTACTGTATTATTGACTGTTTATTCCATGTGTAACTCTGTGTTGTTGTATGTGTCGAACTGCTTTGCTTTATTCTTGGCCAGGTCGCAGTTGTAAATGAGAACTTGTTCTCAACTAGCCTACATGGTTAACTAAAGGTGAAATAAAAATGTAATTTAAAAAATCAGGCTTTCTAACATCAATCCTGATGTGGACCTTGTCAGCGACAGGTGTCGGCAAGCTCCTGCTTCATTAATACATATGTTTTGTTCCTGTTCTTCTCCTCTGCATAGCTATTGGTCTGTCATATTTGATACCACATCTAAACTATTACAAGTGCATTTTGCTCCTACTTCCATAACATTATTTGGGGTATTACTTGATACTATAAGACTACCAAAATACATATCTAACTGTGTAGCCTTTGAGTTTGGCAAGAAGGTTGAATTTACTTCTGTGGAAGTCGCCCTCTCCTTCTGATTTTGTGTGGATTAAAGAAATCTTACATTTCAGAAGATAGAATATACCCTATGGGGTTCTCCTGACAAATTCTACCAAATGTGGTAACCTTTCTTCACCTATGTAGAGACATTGCAATTTCCCTCTACAGTAAACTGCCTACCTAACCTTTGTATTTAATTGATCTACCTTAGAAAAATTATAATAAGACAGGCTAATATTAAACACTTTGTTTTGAAGACAAGCCATGTTTAAGTTTTTTATTTTCGTATGGGCGTATATATTCCTACCTCATCAAAAAGCATGATCCCATGGTATATCGAATGTATAAAACCACATGTGCAATGTAGTGTATTTCAAGCATTGTTTACTGTAACTGAAATACATTTTTTTTAAAGGGATAGTGCCAGATTCTGGAAATCTGTTTTTTCCACCTACGTGGATTTATATGAACTCGTGGATACCATTTATATGTTTGTCTAGTATGATGGAAGTTAGCTTGCGCGCTAATAATAACTAGCATTAGAGCTATGACTGGAAGTCTACCATTAGCTGTGTAGAACTGAACTTCCTTCATACTGGATGCAGAGACATACAAATTGTATCCATGAGCTCGTCTGACTCTGCGTAAGTATAAAAACGGTTTATTTGCCAGATCCCTTTAACAGTTAGCGATGGTGTTATATTTTTCAGGACTCAAACCAAGGGCATCGTCCAAAACCACAGGGGGATATATAGCCTAACTATGGCCATGTTATTTAATTACCCCCCTGTGCCTTCTGTCTCGTCTAACTCATTTTTTCTTCCCTTCGTTTTAGGCTCGGCAGACTCCGTGGTCGTTCTCTCTCAACCCCATGACCTGGTCACCATGACAACGACAAGCCACACATACGCAGAGGATGTGGTGGCTTTGCTGTAGTCAAGGCTGTTGTGCAAATCTCTGTTCACACTTCAGGAAAGTAATTTGAGGCAGAATTCTACATGTACTCTCTGCATCCTTCACCGTGCCTGCTTTAAGACAGGCAGCCCAATTCTGATATTTTTTTTCACTAATTGGTCTTTTGACCAATCAGATAAGATCTGAAATTATGTGATTGGTCAAAAGACCATATTTAGCCCTGTAGATATGTAATTAGCTGCTGAGGGTTTTATGAGAAGACGGTGTAAAATGTTCTAGAGCTTGTACAGACAGACAACTTTTTCTGTAGTTTATAAATATAAGGAATTATCAGGTGACTTTCCAAAGAAATAAAGACAGGTATACATATGTTTTATTAATTAACAATGTGTTTGTCATTGTTAAACAACATACTAAATCAACTCTGTAAGCTTGCCTGGGTGCAGATAAGGCTAAAATGCAGTGATCTTTCTTTTGCTAAACAATATTAAGGCTGATGCTTTTTAGCTTAATTCATATTAATCAAGAGCTCGCATCAATTCCTATCGTTGAAGTTTAGCACTAAAGCGCGATTTGAAATTCAAGGCAATGTTTCCACATTGAGACTTCATTCACGGCTCAATCGGAAATGATCATTTCTCAATCGCACTATGGAGCTGAACTTCTGCAATGCTCAATAGCTGACATAAAACTATTTGAAAATGTACATTTAAATGTGCTCCACAGAAATGTACTCAGTCCCCAATCATTAAGGAAACCGTTTCAAACTCACAAGCTGCTATTGGAATGAAAGCACAGCTGCACATAGAACAATGGCACACTCTACACACATACCAGCTTCTATTTTTTTATTGAAATCAAAATATCCAGATTTGTACAGTAACAAAACTGTTGAGTTTCAGCCCCCAGTGCTTTAATAGATACGTGTATATAATACAAGGCTACAGTATAGCAGCCAGTCACATGAAAACAACAGACCTACTGAACTATAGTACCAGTTATGTGTGTTGGGTAACAAAATAGTTGTAACAATTGTAATGTCATCTCAAATGTAAAATGCAAATATGGCATATCTTTAAAACATTACATTTCACAAGACACAAAGGCTTATCAGTTTAAAACAAGTATTCCTCAGTCCATTTCTTGTTGAGCACCATGTAAACCACTGATCCCACCTGCCCACCCAACCCTGTGGCTTATGTCTCTCAGTGGATCTTTAGGTTCTGGAAGTGTTTGAACGTGGCACCTAACGCCCAGCTTGTCTCAATATTGTTCACCTTCTTAGTCAGCTGGAGAAAGGAGACACACCAAATCACTCATGCCTTTTTGTATTTATTTAAGTAAAAATGTCTAACAGATCTTGTCTGACCATTTCTTTGTTGCTAGCTTTAAAAAGTGTGGTTTTGCGTTACTGAATTGCCAAAAGGACTATTCCATTATGACTTGGCGGTCTCACCTGCAGTACAGTGTTCTCTTTGAAGCCGAAGCCATCTTTGAGCAGACAGGTGATGTAGGTCATGTCCATACACAAGAAGGGGCTGACAGGACGGTACTTAGACATCTTGTTACACACTGGAATAAGAAACAAATCCATTGCCAGATCAGTGCAGTAAAGGGAAACGAGGAGAGGTGACTCCCGTAAGCCATTAAGACTTCTCAAGCATAGAATCTATCCCTTACTGCGCTATCAGAGCTGCATAGCTGTTGTTTTGATGGTGTGGGAAGGAAACCGTGTTTGAGCAGACAAATCCACAGGCGGCTCCCGGCATTATACAAGGCCTAAGCCTTGTGCCCACAAGTATGTATGCGTTCTACCAGAAGTCCATTCATTTCAATGGGAGGCAATTCACACAGCTGGGACTCATCTGACAGATTGCGGTGCGTGCATTGTGTTTTTGAATTATTTTTTGCTCAGAAATCCTGGGGGGCCAAGTTAGGGAACCCTGCACAACACAGTAATGATAAATCCATTCCTATGGACAGTATTTCTATTACATATATTTGAAATATGTATTTCAATTACTTCTGAGTATTTTGACATTTGTATTACATTGGGCTGAATTACACTCCAATGTGCTATGTAACAAAATACTTTCAAGAGCTGTCATTTGTATTTTCAAAATAGAAAATACTTTTCTATCCCATTTTTTATAACGGTTGACCATTTTGTTGCTCCCTTTCACCTGGAGTTGGCATCAGGAGTCTGTCTAAATTAACCTAATGGAATTGTATATGTAAAAATGAACAATTGCAAAGCATGCAGAGTATTATTCTAATGATATGCGGCATGAAACAAGGCCAATAATAATACACAGTGTGCTAAGCAGTTCATTTTGGTATGTTACTCATTTTTTTGCATTTACATTTTGGTCATTTAGCAGACACTTATCCAGAGTAACTTACAGTCAGGGCACTCAACTAAGGTAGATAAAATTAAATGTTACTGAGAATGTTGCTGTTCAGGCCGGCTACTTGCAAATGCATTTATGTATTTTAAAATACAAAATAGAGTTGAAGTTGGGAGTTTACATACACTTAGGTTGGAGTCATTAAAACTTGTTTTTCAACACCTCCACAAATTTCTTGTTAACAAACTATAGTTTTGGCAAGTCGGTTAGGACATCTACTTTGTGCATGACATAGGTCATTTTTCCAACAATTGTTTACAGACAAGATTATTTCACTTATAATTCACTGCATCACAATTCCAGTGGGTCAGAAGTTTACATACACTAAGTTGACTGTGCCTTTAAACAGCTTGGAAAATTCCAGAAAATGATGTCATGGCATTAGAAGCTTCTGATAGGCTAATTGACATCAATGAGTCAATTGGAGGTGTGTCTGTGGATGTATTTCAAGACCTAAATCAAATCAAATTTTATTTGTCACATACACATGGTTAGCAGATGTTAATGCGAGTGTAGCGAAATGCTTGTGCTTCTAGTTCCGACAATGCAGTGATAACCAACAAGTAATCTAACTAACAATTCCAAAACTACTGTCTTATACACAGTGTAAGGGGATAAGGAATATGTACATAAGGATATATGAATGAGTGATGGTACAGAGCAGCATACAGTAGATGGTATCGAGTACAGTATATACATATGAGATGAGTATGTAGACAAAGTAAACAAAGTGGCATAGTTAAAGTGGCTAGTGATACATGTATTACATAAGGATGCAGTCGATGATGTAGAGTACAGTATATACGTATGCATATGAAATGAATAATGTAGGGTAAGTAACATTATATAAGGTAGCATTGTTTAAAGTGGCTAGTGATATATTTACATCATTTCCCATCAATTCCCATTATTAAAGTGGCTGGAGTTAGGTCAGTGTCAATGACAGTGTGTTGGCAGCAGCCACTCAATGTTAGTGGTGGCTGTTTAACAGTCTGATGGCCTTGAGATAGAAGCTGTTTTTCAGTCTCTCGGTCCCAGCTTTGATGCACCTGTACTGACCTCGCCTTCTGGATGATAGCGGGGTGAACAGGCAGTGGTTCGGGTGGTTGATGTCCTTGATGATCTTTATGGCCTTCCTGTAACATCGGGTGGTGTAGGTGTCCTGGAGGGCAGGTAGTTTGCCCCCGGTGATGCGTTGTGCAGACCTCACTACCCTCTGGAGAGCCTTACGGTTGAGGGCAGAGCAGTTGCCGTACCAGGCGGTGATACAGCCCGCCAGGATGCTCTCGATTGTGCATCTGTAGAAGTTTGTGAGTGCTTTTGGTGACAAGCCGAATTTCTTCAGCCTCCTGAGGTTGAAGAGGCGCTGCTGCGCCTTCTTCACGACGCTGTCAGTGTGAGTGGACCAATTCAGTTTGTCTGTGATGTGTATGCCGAGGAACTTAAAACTTGCTACCCTCTCCACTACTGTTCCATCGATGTGGATAGGGGGTGTTCCCTCTGCTGTTTCCTGAAGTCCACAATCATCTCCTTAGTTTTGTTGACGTTGAGTGTGAGGTTATTTTCCTGACACCACACTCCGAGGGCCCTCACCTCCTCCCTGTAGGCCGTCTCGTCGTTGTTGGTAATCAAGCCTACCACTGTTGTGTCGTCCGCAAACTTGATGATTGAGTTGGAGGCGTGCGTGGCCACGCAGTCGTGGGTGAACAGGGAGTACAGGAGAGGGCTCAGAACGCACCCTTGTGGGGCCCCGTGTTGAGGATCAGCGGGGAGGAGATGTTGTTGCCTACCCTCACCACCTGGGGGCGGCCCGTCAGGAAGTCCAGTACCCAGTTGCACAGGGCGGGGTCGAGACCCAGGGTCTCGAGCTTGATGACGAGCTTGGAGGGTACTATGGTGTTGAATGCCGAGCTGTAGTCGATGAACAGCATTCTCACATAGGTATTCCTCTTGTCCAGGTGGGTTAGGGCAGTGTGCAGTGTGGTTGAGATTGCATCGTCTGTGGACCTATTTGGGCGGTAAGCAAATTGGAGTGGGTCTAGGGTGTCAGGTAGGGTGGAGGTGATCTGGTCCTTGACTAGTCTCTCAAAGCACTTCATGATGACGGAAGTGAGTGCTACGGGGCGGTAGTCGTTTAGCTCAGTTACCTTAGCTTTCTTGGGAACAGGAACAATGGTGGCCCTCTTGAAGCATGTGGGAACAGCAGACTGGTATAGGGATTGATTGAATATGTCCGTAAACACACAGGCCAGCTGGTCTGCGCATGCTCTGAGGGCGCGGCTGGGGATGCCGTCTGGGCCTGCAGCCTTGCGAGGGTTAACACGTTTAAATGTCTTACTCACCTCGGCTGCAGTGAAGGAGAGACCGCATGTTTTCGTTGCAGGCCGTGTCAGTGGCACTGTATTGTCCTCAAAGCGGGCAAAAAAGTTATTTAGTCTGCCTGGGAGCAAGACATCCTGGTCCGTGACTGGGCTGGGTTTCTTCTTGTAGTCCGTGATTGACTGTAGAGCCTGCCACATGCCTCTTGTGTCTGAGCCATTGAATTGAGATTCCACTTTGTCTCTGTACTGACGCTTAGCTTGTTTAATAGCCTTGCGGAGGGAATAGCTGCATTGTTTATATTCGGACATGTTACCAGACACCTTGCCCTGATTAAAAGCAGTGGTTCGCGCTTTCAGTTTCACGCGAATGCTGCCATCAATCCACGGTTTCTGGTTTGGGAATGTTTTTATCGTTGCTATGGGAACGACATCTTCGACGCACGTTCTAATGAACTCGCACACCGAATCAGCGTATTCGTCAATATTTCCATCTGACGCAATACGAAACATGTCCCAGTCCACGTGATGGAAGCAGTCTTGGAGTGTGGAGTCAGCTTGGTCTGACCAGCGTTGGACAGACCTCAGCTTAGGAGCCTCTTGTTTTAGTTTCTGCCTGTAGGCAGGGATCAGCAAAATGGAGTCGTGGTCAGCTTTTCCGAAAGGGGGGCGGGGCAGGGCCTTATATGCGTTGCGGAAGTTAGAGTAACAATGATCCAAGGTTTTACCACCCCTGGTTGCGCAATCGATATGCTGATAAAATTTAGGGAGTCTTGTTTTCAGATTAGCTTTGTTAAAATCCCCAGCTACAATGAATGCAGCCTCCGGATAAATGGTTTCCAGTTTGCAAAGAGTTAAATAAAGTTCGTTCAGAGCCATCGATGTGTCTGCTTGGGGGGGGATATATACGGCTGTGATTATAATCGAAGAGAATTCTCTTGGAAGATAATGCGGTCTACATTTGATTGTGAGGAATTCTAAATCAGGTGAACAGAAGGATTTGAGTTCCTGTATGTTTCCTTCATCACACCATGTCTCGTTAGTCATGAGGCATACGCCCCCGCCACTCTTCTTACCAGAAAGATGTTTGTTTCTGTCGGCGCGATGCGTGGAGAAACCCGTTGGCTGCACCGCATCAGATAGCGTCTTCCCAGTAAGCCATGTTTCCGTGAAGCAGAGAACGTTGCAGTCTCTGATGTCCCTCTGGAATGCTACCCTTGCTCGGATTTCGTCAACCTTGTTGTCAAGAGACTGGACATTGGCAAGAAGAATGCTGGGGAGTGGTGCGCGATGTGCCCTTTTTCGGAGTCTGACCAGAACACCGCCTCGTTTCCCTCTTTTTCGGAGTCGTTTCCTTGGGTCGCTGCATGAGATCCATTCCGTTGTCCTGTTTGTAAGGCAGAACACAGGATCCGCGTCGCGGAAAACATATTCTTGGTCGTACTGATGGTGAGTTGACGCTGATCTTATATTCAGTAGTTCTTCTCGACTGTATGTAATGAAACCTAAGATGACCTGGGGTACTAATGTAAGAAATAACACGTAAAAAACCAAAAAACTGCATAGTTTCCTAGGAACGCGAAGCGAGGCGGCCATCTCAGTCGGCGCCGGAAGGACGCCTTCTAACTCAGTGCCTCTTTGCTTGACATCATGGGAAAATCCAAAGAAATAAGCCAAGACCTCAGGAAAAAAAATTGTATACCTCCACAAGTCCGGTTTATCCTTGGGAGTCATTTCCAAATGCCTGAAAGTACCACGTTCATCTGTACAAACAATAGTACGCAAGTTTAAACACCATGGGACCACGCAGCCGTCATACCGCTCAGGAAGGAGATGTGTTCGGTCTCCTAGAGATGAACGTACTTTGGTGCGAAATGTGCAAATCAATCCCAGAACAACAGGAAAGGACCTTGTGAAGATGCTGGAGGAAACAGGTACAAAAGTATCTGTAGCCACAGTAAAATGAGTTCTATATTGACATAACCTAAAGGCCGTTCAGCAAGGAAGAAGCCACTGCTCCAAAAAAGCCAGACTACGGTTTGCAACTGCACATGGGGACAAAGATTGTACTTTTTGGGGAAATGTCCTCTGGTCTGATGAAACAAAAATAGAACTGTTTTGCCATAATCAACATCGTTATGTTTGGAGGAAAAAGGGGGAGGCTTGCAAGCCGAAGAACACCATCCCAACCGTGATGAACGGGGGTGGCAGCATCATGTTGTGGGGTTGCTTTTCTGCAGGAGGGACTGGTGCACTTCACAAAATAGATGGCATCATGAGCAGGGAAAATTGTGGATATATTGAAGCCACATCTCAAGACATCAGTCAGGAAGTTAAAGCTTGGTCACAAATGGGTCTTCCAAATGGACAATGACCGCAAGCATACTTCCAAAGTTGTGGCAAAATGGCTTAAGGACAACAAAGTCAAGGTATTGGAGTGGCCATCACAAAGCCCTGACCTCAATCCTATAGAACATTTGTGGGCAGAACTGAAAAAGCGTGTCTGAGCAAGGAGGCCAGCCAGCTGTCAGGAGGAATGAGCCGAAATTCACCCACCTTATTGTGGGAAGCTTGAGGAAAGCTACCCAAACATTTGACCCAAGTTAAACAATTTACAGGCAAATGCTACCAAATACTAATTGAGTGTCTAAACTTCTGACCCACTGGGAATGTGATGAAAAAAATAAAAGCTGAAATAAATTATTCTCTCTACTATTATTCTGACATTTTACATTCTTAAAATAAAGTGAAAATCCTAACTGACCTAAGACAGGGAATTTTTACTTACAATAATTGTGAAAAACTGAGTTTAAATGTATTTGGCTGATGTGTATGTAAACTCCCGACTTCAACTGTACATGTATTTTATTTTCATTTCAAAATAGAAGTATTTGGTTGTTTATTTTGATACATCGATCCTTATGCTATTTTGTCATTTTTGCCCATCTCTGGCTATGCATATCATTACTCATCAGACTTAACTCGTTCTCACCCTCTTTAGCTCCCTTCTTAAAGTCTCTGACCTCCAGCATTCCTCCTTGGGTCCCATCTGAAAGAGTAGAAAGACGGGGGTCGTTAATCTTTCCTTCAGAAACACTGTCATTACACTGTATCATTCATTACAATGAGAGCAGGGCTACACAGTACATCTCCATCATACTAATAGGGCCTGCAACCTTTCTCATCATGTTACTCACTGACGAGTCGACGACCACGGACACCACTCTAATAACAACCTAGAACTCATCACACCACTGAGTCTGAGTCAGTTACTTCAGAAATTAGTCATTGTTCCCTGTCGAGGGAGGAGGGGAATGAATCTCCTTCTAGGAGTCATTATACTAACTGTGTGTGTGTGTCCTCTCACTAACCCCGTTTATACCTGGTTCTAACATGTATCATTTGTCCTGATCTTATCCACATTCCAATTGTTCCCACATTGAAGCCATTGCATCTACACATGGTAGTAAAATGGGTCTCTTATCCGTCCACTGTGTCAGCATTGTGACTAGATATCCGGGTCCGCTCTGTATGAAAATTATTTTACAGATATTTGAAAATATTACTTATTTCTTTTAAGACACACATTGATGTCATAAATCAATGGTATAACGTGTCAATGTTTGTAGAGGGCGGGATAATGATGATTTAAATAGTTTCACTGTCCCCATCTTTCTACACTTTAGTAAATTGGAGAAGATAAAATATATACCCTACAGGGCTCTTCTGACATTCTCCCGAATGTGGCAACCTTTCTTTACCTATGTAGAGACAGTGCAATTATAACAATCATAGAGCCCCTCACTACCTCCGGAGGTGGTCAGGAAGGTCTGATCACAATGTGTCTTAATCGTCTACACCTGTCTAAAATTGTGGGCACAATCAGAATGTGGACAAGATCAGGACAAAGGACGAATGTCGGAACCAGGTATAAACAGGGCTACAAATGCGTCCACTGCTTGGATGTAGTAGAAGTTGTGTGTGTGTGTGTTCTCACCAATAAGGCCTGCGTCCACGGCTCTGTCAAAGTAGTAGGAGAAAGCATAGAACACACTGGTGTCTTTCAACTCATAGGGCTGGTGAACTATTCCCTTTACTACCTTCAACACCTCCTGGTAACACAGCTTGTATCCTGCATAACCTGGGACAGGGACCGAAACAGGATACTGTTATGAGCTCAAGTTTTTTAATCAATGCAATGTAGTTGTATAGCACTTTCATACACATTTGTGACAGACTGCTTTACAGAAACCCCAGGTAAACCCTAGTACCCTGCATAGTAAGACACTTTGAGAGGTACCAAGTTCAGCATGCTACGTGTTTTGTTGCCACCAAAATAACTGTTCCAAGGTACATTTTACACACACCATACGTAAAATGTATGCACGCATGACTAAGTCGCTTTGGATAAAAGCGTCTGCTAAAGGGCAGATATATTATTATTAAGGTTGTTCGACTACAGTACATATTTGATGGCAGTTCTAGCAGATCCAGTGAGTTGGTTGACTCTCACCATCAGGTATCCCGCTGACTGTGTAGGTGAGTCCTCCAAAGCTCCACTCCTCTCTGAACTTCTTGGGCAGACAGGCGCTTTTGAACACTCTCCACTCCAACCCTGTAGCGTAAAGTAACAAAATAATGATGAATGGGGGTCTATGAATAACAGAAAAGTAAAAAGCATGTTCTAAAACCTATATTGTGTGTGAATTGGGGATTCTAACATGCTGATGATGATATGTAAATGAATGTTAGGGGTCGATTCAATCTGTATTGCTGAAGTTCAGCGTTATAGCGCAATTGAAATTTAAAGGTAATTTCCGATTGAGCCGACATACCCAGCGTTTACTGTGTGTGAACGCAGTGTCCGCTAACGCGGGAACACTGCCTTTAAATTTCTATCGAAGTATATCGAGCCATCACCTTCTGCCCCCAGTGCTCCTAGGGCTGCCAGTCTGGCTGCCATCAGTCCATTACCCAGATAGCTGTCAATCAAATCAATCAATTAATAGTTATTTGGATAGTACTTTTACAAACTATTACGGGTTTGTTGTATAGAACAATTACTTGTGACTGTTTATACTTTCTGCATCAGTGGATATAGAATGTTTACCTGTGAGTGTACAGTTCATATGTAGAGTTGAACATGTCAAATCTGGCAATGTAGTCAGCAGGAGAACTTACAATGGTTTTCTGCACAGGAAAAATAAATATGTGAACAAATGTAATTAACATTCCAGAAAAAATTAAATACATGTATGTCTAACTGATCTTGTGCCTGGCAAATTAAATGTATGCATGCATGACTAAGTCGCATTGGATAAATGGCATATGTTATTTTATTATTCATATTCAAATATAAACACTGTATCAACATAGTGTAGAAGCACAATATTGAAAATAAATCAGGTTGTACAAATGAACCCTAACCTTGGATTTGGGTAGAAAAGTGATTTGAGTTGATCCACCCCCCAGATCTAGAATCCCCACTGTGTTCCTGGTCTCAGCATACAGGTGACCTAAAAAAAAATATTTCCCATTTGAATCAACTTTATTGACAAGTTCCCTCTGAAGACCGTGAGATAGGAATCAGTCACACTTGTGATTTGGTACAGCCCAGGATCTGTATCCAGAGGTGTGAAACACTCTATAGAGATCTGAGAAAGATGATAGGAATCCCTTTCAGGAATAAAACCCTGCTCAATATCGACTCTGGCTATACAAGTTGAGGTTAACTTCTGGAGAGCCAGGGTTTATGAGAAGAAGAAAAAATGCCATTGCCATTTCAGATGTCTTTGAATGAGTGTGTGTGTGTGTGTATGTATACACACACAAGTTTATAATTTTAAAAGGCTAATTGATCATTAGAAAACCCTTTTGAAATTATGTTAGCACAGCTGAAAACGGTTGTGCTGATTAAATACAATACAACTGTCCTTCTTTAGACTAGTTGAGTATCTGGAGCATCAGTATGCTGATGCTCCAGATACTCAACTAGTCTAAAGAAGGATTATTATTGTTTCTTTAAATCAGCACAACCGTTTTCAGCTGTGCTAACATAATTTCAAAAGGGTTTTCTAATGATCAATTAGCCTTTTAAAATGATAAACTTGGATTAGCTAACACAACGTGACATTGGATCACAGGAGTGATAGTTGCTGATAATGGGCCTCTGTACGCCTATGTAGATATTCCACGAAGAATCTGCCGTTTCCAGCTACAATAGTCATTTACAACATTAACAATGTCTACACTGTATTTCTGATCAATTTGATGTTATTTTAATGGACAAAAAATTAGCTTTTCTTTCAAAAAACAAGGACATTTCTAAGTGGCCCAAAACTTTTGAACGGTAGTGTATATACATATGGCCAACACTACACCCTTAGATAATTCGATTATAACCAAGAATGCATTACAATATGTGCTATGACAAGAAGTTACAAGTCTCACCTGTCAAAAAGTTCACAGTAACCCACGCCAAAATTCCTATGAGAACAAAAAAGTTCAATTGAAGTGGGGTTAATACTGATCTAACAATGCAGTTTAGTGCACTTAACTTACAACTTGTTTGACATGCATAAGCATTCGTTTTACATCTGTGAGAGGGCTATCATTTGAGAGACGTGGTGAAAATGCTGACAAATCAATTACACAATGACACCACACGAGGCTTGGTAAGCCACTAAATCCATTCACCACATAATTACACGTTTTTGAGATGTAACCAACACGGCCTCTAACGAAAACAACCCTCTTTTTCCAACAGCATCATCATAACAGATCAGGGTAATCTACAGTAATTTAGTAAAATAGCCTCAGGAAAACCAACACAATGAAAAAGAAAGAGCACAGCAAGCTGTAGAATGAGAACAGTGACTGATGCTATCAGGAGGAGAGCACTGTTGAAGCCTGCAACTGAAGTGCTGATGAATAGGTTTGACTGGAGGTTTACTGGGGGGTTATTGGGAGACGAGACGTTACCTTCATTTGTACCATCCATTATGCTGACGCTGTCGTCTGGGACGAAGAAGGGAGATTCATCAAACACGTCCTGCACCTGAGGGGTGGAGTGGGAAGATGGAGAGAGACAACAGAAAGAGTGAATGTAGTGTCAACACCTTCGGCAGTGCCATACTTGATTTAATAGTGCTGTACACTAGCCCCGTATCAGACCTAGCAGTGCCTTAGCCAGTACCTGTTCCAGCAGAGCCTGGGCTTTCTCTGGGGGCAGCAGCCTGAATCCTGCTGTAGCTTTCAGGACCAGTGGGGTTCTCTTCCAATCCAGCTGCGGGACAGTCTTCTTTGCCACCTTAAGAAGCTGCCTCACTGTGTACCCACCCTGGTGAGATAATGTGGTTGTGATGATGATGAGGAATTTGAGTAAAATCTATTTGAAGTGTTTTGGGAATATTGGAATATCACTTGCTGCATCGACAATTACAACCACTGCTGTACTCACCAGTTCAGGCATGTCTGCGTATGCCGACAGACCAGGCTTGATGGAATGGAACATCTCATTATCCAACACTGGTAACTCCTCTGTCAGAAAAAATATACAAATGAACCATTAGTCAACAGATAAAGAAATACAGTTGAAATGACAAAATCCACTCGAATCAATAAGCATTTAATCTACAATTTGCAAACATTAATGATGTTTTATGAAGATGGGCATTTAGTGTAATATTCATTGACTAGGATCTAATAATAAACATATTTAATTTAGGTTAATAAATGGGCAATTCAATACCACAACATTGCATACAGTAACACATCTGGGAGCATCAGAATGTTAACATAACTTACCAGGGTCTTTCTGTATGAAGGTGTAGACATGGATGCGTGTCCCAGTGCTGCCAGCGTCAAACATTACCCCGTAGAAGATCCGGCTGGAGTTGGCCGGACGGCTGAGGCTGGGGAGGAGGTTACCCAGGCTGGCTGAGAAATCCAGGACAGAAGCCTTGGGCTGGAGCTGGGCATGGGACAGCCCTGTCAGAGCCAACACAACCAGAACCAGAGACAGGACCACTGCAGGTAGGAGCGGAGCCTGGAGAGACATCTTCACTCTGGCGAAGGAGCAGGAGATGAGTGTCCCTCTGATGGGTATGAAGCCAAGAGATTAGGCTAAACCTGATGGACTAATGGGTATCTTAGTCAACTCAACTAATAGAAGAGTGGAGACTGAGGCAGTTGTGTAGAGGAAAGTTTAGTTTAGCCAACAGCACGCTAGATAGCCTAATTGACACTGCTTCTGAGTCCTGATTTAACTGGATAGAAGATACAACTAGAAGCAACAACCAACAGAAGAGCCCCAAAGCAATAACATGCAGTTATATGCCCTTTGACCACACCCTAACTAGCCATTCACCAATCAGAAGTGAGCCCTCTGGAGGATGAAGCGCACACTTCCACCTTGACACTTCCATTAGCAGGATTATGTTAGACAAATGTACAGTACTCCCCCTCCCCCTGGTTCCTACATTCGCTTTTGAGCCAGGAGTGTTACCAAATCTGTGTTATATTCATTAGTTATGTTGTAGCCAATTGTCAGTGGTGAAAAAAGTACCCAATTGTCTTACTTGAGTAAAAGTAAAGATACTTGACAATTAAAAGTCACGCGAGATGGGCCGCACAACAAACTTCCAATGGTGGCGAGAGGATGGCGATGGAGCGACTCCTTCCCCAGTCACGGCTCGAGCCCAGCCCCGCTTCGCACCCCAGCCCGACCGACCAACCCAGCCCTTAGAGCCAATCCTTATCCCGAAATTACGGATTTTTTTGACAATTTCCCTTACCTACATTGTTATAACATGCTGTTCACCTTGGAGACCTACTGTAGATATGGGTACGGCACAGCATGAGATTTACACCCTCTCCCCAGATTTTCAAGGGCCAGGGAGAGGTCACCGGACGTGGCCAAAACTGCAACGCTTTCCAGGGCTTGGGCCCCTCTCTCAGGGCGAACCCATTCCAGGGCACCCTACCCGTCACAAATAAAAGAGAACTCTCCCGGGGCTCTCGCCAGCTTCTCTGGGATCGGTCGCGTTAACGCACTGGATGCCTTGCGGCGCTCGTCTCCGCCAGCCCGTGGACATTCTGAAAGTAGTTTGAGGTCAGTAGGTCACATGACCAAATAGCCATTGAAATTAGAATTTTTACAAACTTCGTGAAAAATCGTGTGAGATGAAAATGGACAAACTAAAGGGTGTGCAATATATAAGGGTAGTCAGTGGACATTCTGAACCTTGTTTGAGGTCAGTAGGTCACATCACCAAGGAGCTATTGAAATTAGAAACATTGAAAATTCATGTCAAATTTTCTGAGATGAAAATGGACAGACTAAAGGGTGTGCAATGTGTAGGCCCACTGTGTGAACAACAGTAAGTCACATGACCAAGGAGCTATTGAAATTCAAAAACTTTAAAAAAATAATTTAAATAGTGCGAGATGTAAATCGACTAAAAATAAGTGTGTGCAATGTGTGTCTTTTCCATCGGGTTAGCTAGAAGCAGTTTTTAAAGTTTTAGGAGTAATGGTTAAAGAGCTATTGAAATTTGAAATGTTTTATTTGTCACTATGTTGACGGCCCCTAACTGCTGTTGGTGGATGTAGGGAAAACTACAGGCGAATATCTGTTGAATATCCAACTTGAATCGGTCTTTACCTCGGTGAATTCAAATGGGTACAAAAGTTGATAGCTATTTAACTCATTTTTGAAGTTGACCCAGGCCGTTGCATGACTTGCAATTGGCAAACTTGCTAGCAAGCTAATCTGTGACTTCTTCCTAAGAAACCACAAAATCTGTCATTGTACATTTAAAAAATGTAGACATTTCTTCTAGGGCAACACATGTAGTCTCATCCATAAACACACATATCGATCTAGCTCGCTCACTTAGGATGTCATTATTCATTTTGACATCCAGCTGTTATCAAGCTCGACAGCTACTCACAGCTGGTTGTCATACTTCATCAATGTTATGATCACACAAGTGACCTTATGGCTCTGTCGAACTACTGACCAAATAAACATTTATAATTCTAACGTAGATTGTTGTTTTCCATGCATTAGGGTAATCCTGCTGACAATCCAGAGAATGAACATGCTGAGAAAACAGAACAATCAGCCCACACATATTCAGCATGTCCGATGCAGTCAGGAGAAACCCACTGTAATTATGTTTGTGCCAACACAGCAGAAGCATATTTCTATTGTTTTGGTTTTGCAACAAGTATAATGGTCTGTCTGTCAAAACAGAGGGATTTCTTAGGCAGCAAAATACCAGGCTTTAAGGCATTCCCTTGTGTAGCTATTGCTTGTGGGTGAGGATTAGTCTATGGACAGATAATCTTAAAGTTTGAAACTCTGCCATTTTACTGTTCACATAGGGGCCAATTCAGACTTAGGAAACATCCTATACATGCCTTTCCTACACACATCCCAGTAGTTGGTATTGGGCACGTGAGTGGAAAGGCTAAAGCAACAGTAGACGAAAGTTGAGGGGTGAGGTCCGGAGAGGTGCAACTGCGACAGCTGAAAGTCGGACTCTAATGTGGTTTTCCAACACCAAGGCTCAGATCAATCCTGCAGTCAGTGGTGATTTTAACATGTAAGTCTTGGTGGGGCAAAAAAAAACAAATTTATAGTAGTAGTAGGTTTACATGCACCTTAGCCAAATACATTTAAACTCAGTTTTTCACAATTCCTCACATTTAATCCTAGTAAAAACTCCCTGTTTTAGGTCAGTTAGGATCACCACTTTATTTTAAGAATGTGAAATGAGTAATAGTAGAGAGAATGATTTCAGCTTTTATTTCTTTCATCACAGTGGGTCAGAAGTTTACGTACACTCAATTAGTATTTGGTAGCATTACCTTTAAATTGTTTAACTTGGGTCAAACGTTTCGGGTAGCCTTCCACAAGCTTCCCACAATAAGTTGGGTGATATTTGGCCCATTCCTCCTGACAGAGCTGGTGTAACTGAGTCAGGTTTGTAGGCCTCCTTGCTCGCACACGCATTTTCAGTTCTGCCCACAAATTTTATATAGGATTGAGGTCAGGGCTTTGTGATGGCCACTCCAATTCCTTGACTTTGTTGTCCTTAAGCCATTTTGCAACAACTTTTGAAGTATGCTCGGGGTCAATGTCCATTTGGAAGACCCATTTGTGACCAAGCTTTAACTTCCTGACTGATGTCTTGAGATGTTGCTTCAATATATCCACAAAATTTTCCCCTCCTATCATGCCATCTATTTTGTGAAGTGCACCAGTCCCTCCAGCAGCAAAGCACCCCCACAACATGATGCTGCCACCCCCATGCTTCAAGGTTGGGATGGTGTTCTTCGGCTTGCAAGCCTCCCCCTTTTTCCTCCAAACATAACGATGATCATTATGGCCAAACAGTTATATTTTTGTTTCATCAGACCAGAGGACATTTCTCCAAAAAGTACGATCTTCGTCACCATGTGCAGTTGCAAACCTTAGTCTGGCTTTTTCTATGGTGGTTTTGGAGCAGTGGCTTCTTCTTGCTGAGCGGCCTTTCAGGTTATGTCGATATAGGACTCGTTTTACCGTGGATATAGATACTTTTGTACCTGTTTCCTCCAGCATCTTCACAAGGTCCTTTGCTGTTGTTCTGGGATTGATATGCACTTTTCACACCAAAGTACATTCACCTCTAGTCTCCTTCCTGAGCGGTATGACGGCTGCGGGGTCCCATGGTGCTTATACTTGCGTAGTATTGTTTGTAGAGATGAATGTGGTACCTTCAGGCATATGGAAATTGCTCCCAAGGATGTACCAGACTTGTGGAGGTCTACAATTTTTTGTCTGAGGTCTTGGCTTATTTCTTTGGATTTTCCCATGATGTCAAGCAAAGAGGCACTGAATTTGAAGGTGGGCCTTGAAATACATCCACAGGTACACCTCCAATTGACTCAAATGATGTAAATTAGCCTATCAGAAGCTTCTAAAGCCATGACATCATTTTCTGGAATTTTTCAAGCTGTTGAAAGGCACAGTCAACTTAGTGTATGTAAACTTCTGACCCACTGGAATTGTGATACAGTGAATTATAAGTGAAATAATCTGTCTGTAAACAATTGTTGGAAAAATTACTTGTGTCATGCAAAGTAGATGTCCTAACCGACTTGCCAAAAATATAGTTTGTTAACGAGAAATTTGTGGAGTGGTTGAAAAATGAATTAAATTACTCCAACCTAAGTAGTGTATGTAAACATTCAACTTCAATTGTAAGTGGAATGCATGCCAGAAATGCCACTACACAACACTAAACAATATATTAATTGCACTATAATGGTGATAAACGGTGCCCACAAACTGTTAGGGCCTACACATAAAGCTGTCCCAACATTTTACCACTGCTACACCTGGCTATCAGGTGAGCCTTATCTGGCAGTGAAACAGTTCATTCTGCCTCACCTTTTAAAAAACATAGCTTATATGGCTGACTTGTTTAAACAAATGTGGTTTCTACTGACAATTGAGATGGACAAACTATGGCGGTAAGGGGGATGACAAGCGGATAAGAGGTTAGTTAGTCAATGTAACTATTTGTTCAGCACTTTTGAAATGTACAGCAGCAGAATTCAGAACATGGGTCATTCTTACAGTGCTCTCCCTGTACACCAAGTCAGAACCGTGTAAAGGGGGCATATAAGCAGACAATGAAAGCTCTTACAATATTCAATGATTACATTTCTCTAAAACAGGTTATTGGCTACAGTAGAAGTCAGAACAGTGGGCTAAATTAAGAGGGGTAAATAGACCATATTATTAGGGTGAGGCACATGGGCTACTAACATCTTACTACACAACATACACTTGGTATTACTTTCTTAGCTACAGTATACATATCTCCCTGGCATAGTACATCATTTATGAAGCAGCACATAATACATTTTTGGAGCTTAGCTCACTTGAACAGGAAGGTGGCGGGGCGGTCCTCTGCGTTAACATTGACAGCATGGTAAATGTTGAATGTTTATCATTTTAAACCTGGAAAAGAGCTCCTTAATCCCAGATCTGGGACCACACAACTAGTCACCGATTCCTTCCAAACCACTCTTTATGTAATGTTAATGTCCAATGGCCAATGAGCACTGATACACTTATCTATAATTTCTCTTCATATGACAAGGTTTAAAAAGGATTTGCCAGTAGTCGACAATTGTAGACTTGATTCATGATGACTGCTAGCTAAGATTTTGAAAGTATGACGTTGACATGCTCAGTCCAATCAAAGCTACTGTATATATAATGTGATTTACATTTACATTTACATTTAAGTCATTTAGCAGACGCTCTTATCCAGAGCGACTTACAAATTGGTGCGTTCACCTTAAGACATCCAGTGGAACAGCCACCTTACAATAGTGCATCTAAATCTGTTAAGGGGGGGGGGGGGGGGTGAGAAGGATTACTTTATCCTATCCTAGGTATTCCTGAAAGAGGTGGGGTTTCAGGTGTCTCCGGAAGGTGGTGATTGACTCCGCTGTCCTGGCGTCGTGAGGGAGTTTGTTCCACCATTGGGGGGCCAGAGCAGCGAACAGTTTTGACTGGGCTGCGCGGGAACTGTACTTCCTCAGTGGTAGGGAGGCGAGCAGGCCAGAGGTGGATGAACGCAGTGCCCTTGTTTGGGTGTAGGGCCTGATCAGAGCCTGGAGGTACTGAGGTGCCGTTCCCCTCACAGCTCCGTAGGCAAGCACCATGGTCTTGTAGCGGATGCGAGCTTCAACTGGAAGCCAGTGGAGAGAGCGGAGGAGCGGGGTGACGTGAGAGAACTTGGGAAGGTTGAACACCAGACGGGCTGCGGCGTTCTGGATGAGTTGTAGGGGTTTAATGGCACAGGCAGGGAGCCCAGCCAACAGCGAGTTGCAGTAATCCAGACGGGAGATAACAAGTGCCTGGATTAGGACCTGCGCTGCTTCCTGTGTGAGGCAGGGTCATACTCTGCGGATGTTGTAGAGCATGAACCTACAAGAACGGGCCACCGCCTTGATGTTAGTTGAGAACGACAGGGTGTTGTCCAGGATCACGCCAAGGTTCTTAGCGCTCTGGGAGGAGGACACAATGGAGTTGTCAACCGTGATGGCGAGATCATGGAACGGGCAGTCCTTCCCCGGGAGGAAGAGCAGCTCCGTCTTGCCGAGGTTCAGCTTGAGGTGGTGATCCGTCATCCACACTGATATGTCTGCCAGACATGCAGAGATGCGATTCGCCACCTGGTCATCAGAAGGGGGAAAGGAGAAGATTAATTGTGTGTCGTCTGCATAGCAATGATAGGAGAGACCATGTGAGGTTATGACAGAGCCAAGTGACTTGGTGTATAGCGAGAATAGGAGAGGGCCTAGAACAGAGCCCTGGGGGACGCCAGTGGTGAGAGCGCGTGGTGAGGAGACAGATTCTCGCCACGCCACCTGGTAGGAGCGACCTGTCAGGTAGGACGCAATCCAAGCGTGGGCCGCGCCGGAGATGCCCAACTCGGAGAGGGTGGAGAGGAGGATCTGATGGTTCACAGTATCGAAGGCAGCCGATAGGTCTAGAAGGATGAGAGCAGAGGAGAGAGAGTTAGCTTTAGCAGTGCGGAGGGCCTCCGTGATACAGAGAAGAGCAGTCTCAGTTGAATGACTAGTCTTGAAACCTGACTGATTTGGATCAAGAAGGTCATTCTGAGAGAGATAGCGGGAGAGCTGGCCAAGGACGGCACGTTCAAGAGTTTTGGAGAGAAAAGAAAGAAGGGATACTGGTCTGTAGTTGTTGACATCGGAGGGATCGAGTGTAGGTTTTTTCAGATATTTTCAGATTTGACGTCATTTTATCTGTGGCCAATGACCTTGAGCCTTCTTGGATGGGCACTTATATGGCAGCAGCCAAAGGGCAAGAATTTTCAAGGTCTGCTCTTACACTTGGCAGTGACGTTAAGTCCCCATGAGTGACAGAACACTGAGCCAATCACTGCGCAACGCTCCATATTTTCTGCTGGCTTGCCCCACCATCACAGAAAGCACTGAGCTAGGCTGAAACACCTGCATTTTGGAGCTGCCTTACTAACGAAAACAAAAAAGAGACCATGTTTGTATGCGGCTTTATTAACTCAATGATATATATTATTTTTTACATTGTTTGCAAACTGATATGTGACACGTGTTGATGCCAAAATAACAGGCAAGCCCAAGCCCCCACCAAAAATGTTATAATTATTTGTAGTTCTTAGTGAGAAAGAACATCAACTCCATGTAGGGACAAGTCTGACAATTTTATTCCCATCATGCACCACACTTTGAAAGGCGGTGACCAACGATGGTCATTGACATGACTAAAGTGATCCGTTCGAAGACGCCCAATCAGACCTACCTTACGCAGGCATGTAAATGTGCTCTACATGTGTGGCTACCTTGCGGGCACTGAATAAATTCAGAGGAAGAGGTGAAGTGAGGGATAACTGGGCCCAAAATCTGGCTTCATCAGCTGGTGGAGTCTTTAATTTATTTTTTTGCTCACCAAGCAAGGAGTTTTTGTATAGAGGGCAATGTGTGTCGAATTTGTTTAGCAAAATGTAAAGAATTATTTGCTACGTGTGGCTTATTTGGTCGATTCGAAGTTTCGTAGTGATTAGGTTGTTACAAGTGTACTGATACAACTAGGACACGTGACATCCGGACAACGTTGAGAAAAAAAAACTTCTATATTGGAGTTGTGTCTGGTCACCACAACCACAGAGTCATAAATCCCGCCAAGTTCAATTTTTTTCTTAAAATATGATTTTAAACTTAACCCTAACCACACTGGTAACATTATGCCTCAAGTTAAATTCAAACCAAAAAGCACTTTTTTCCCCATAAATGTTTACAATATAGCCAATTTTGACATGGTGGCTGTGATTACTAGTGGAAACCATTGTGGCTAGAATGGTTCCACCTGATCTTGCCTTCTCCAGACTGCCTTCCATTTTTCAAGACATTTATTTAGCTGCAGCTATACATAGCCCATCTGTAAATAGCACATACAACCAACTACCTACCTCATCCCCATATGTTTTTTTCTGCTCTTTTGCACACCAGTATTTCTACTTGCACATCCTCATCTGCACATCTATCACTCCAGTGTTAATTGGTACATTTTAATTACTTCGCCAATATGGCCTATTTTTTGCCTTACCTCCTTACTTAATTTGCACACATTGTATACAGATTTTCTGTTGTCTTATTAACTGTACGTTTGTTTATTCTATGTGTAACTCTGTTTGTTTTTGGTCGCACTGCTTTGCTTTATCTTGGCCAGGACGCAGTTGTAAATGAGAACTTTTTCTCAACTGGCCTACCTGGTTAAATAAAGGTGAAATAAAAATAAATAAAAAAATTGAGAGGATCTGCAGAGAATGGGAGAAACTCCCCAAATACAGGTGTGCCAAGCTTGTAAAGTCATACCCAAGAAGACTCAAGGCTGTAATCACTGCCAAAGGTGCTTCTACAAAGTACTGAGTAAAGGGTCTGAAAACAAGCATTTAAGAATCATTTAAATCAAATTTGCCAAAATGTAAAAACCTGTTTTTGTTTTATAATTATAGGGGGGAAAACTACTTCATCCATTTTAGAATAAGGCTGTAACAAAATGTGGAAAAAGTCAAGGGATCTGAATACTTTTCCGAATGCACTGTAGGCCTCAAAGGAAAGCCATCTAAATGTATCCATATTAGTCAGTTTAAGCACCAACTTGTAGATTGAAAAATACTCTGATTTTGTAGATTATTTAGGCAAATTCTAGTGTTATGAAAGTGTGTTTGGAGACGCTTTACGCACTAAATATATTGATGAATTAAAGCGTACATTCCGTTCAAATAGCGGGTTGATTCATCCTGAACGTTGACATATTCTTGTTCTATATTCATGCTTGAGAAATACAATGTCTAGTTATATAGAGCTCAGTGATGAGGCATAGGAAGTAGTATACTTAGCCACAGTATTCAATGGATATCTTTATTCCATGTAAAACAGGAACACCGCTCACTAATGTTACAAATTGGATTTTTAGAATGCACTCACACAAATACTAACACTTTGACAATGTCTCTGTTCCACAGGTTGGGGACACTAAGGACCATGATGGCTGTGGGACTGGGGTGAAGCCACTTCTAGATGCTTATCTACAGTCAGTGTACCGCTGTTCCCCTCCTAATGGTTATAGTTAGGATGCGAGGGGAGTACTGATCCTAGATCTTTGCCTATGGGCAACAGAGGCCTTCTCTCACCCTTTGCATTCCACCAAGTCCATCGTTCTCATGGAACTCCCAGGAGCAGCAGAAGGGTTTGAGGCTATAGTAACAGTACATTTCAGATCTAATCTGCCACCACCATATAAGAAACATTACTTTCATTAACAGGGTCAAACTCCAGAATATAAAAACTTTGCTCACGTAGTACACTCTGTATAAAACATATTCCAGGACTGCAATAAAGTCGTATCAGTTATCCATACCCCTTGGGTGCTAACCCCTTGTGAATGTCAGTCAGTAGAATGTTGTGCCAGGGAGAGAACACAACATTTACATTCCGTTTAGCGCATGGTTGGCATGGTAACTGCTGCAGCCTTAGTCGTGGCATCCTCAGCCTTCCACTGTGATGTCACCGTCTTGATCTGAGTGTAGAACTGAATGCCCTGTAGCGACAACACAAAAGCGACAGTCAACCACAGAAATCTTCCACCTCATATATAGTTGTCTGAAACAAAAACGTAGGATCAATATGATCGCATGATAAAAATCGGTGGGTGAGAAACAATTGTGGGCTTGTGCTGGTCATTGCCGGTGTTGGGCTAACCTGTTTGCCGTAGAAGTTAGTGTCCCCCCTGAAGGAACCCCTGGAGCCGGTAAAGGAGAACATGGGCAGGGGGACGGGGATGGGCACGTTCACTCCAATCTGACAGACATACAGATCACATTATGAATCAAGGAGATAAATGTCAACAGAGAAATTACAGCTTGAGGGATCCATGAAAAGGCCTTGTGCATTGTTGCAAAATAGTTCTGTGAACAATAGATGGTTGTCCCTCAGTCTTAAATCCCATTAAAAGCAGATGAAACCCCCACTGAGTAACCACAAGCTATGAATCACCAATCTATCAGGAAATGATGTCATCCAATGATCAATGGGAAACGACTTGTAATGCTTGACATCAAATCACACAAGTCTTACTTTCCTAAGCACCTACCGGAATTCTCTGAACGTTGAACTATGGCTCACCTGTCCGACATCCACCTCATGTGTGTACTTGCGGGCGGTAGCGCCGTTGGTAGTGAAGATGGCGGTTCCGTTGCCATACTGGTTGTTGTTGACCAGGGAGATGGCATCGTCCAGAGTGTCTGCCTCCAGAACCACCAGTACAGGCCCAAAAATCTCCTCCGTGTAGCACTTCATCGCTGGCTGGGGTGGGGGGAGGAGTGGAAAAGCATGAGATTAAGCTCCCTGTCAGTGTTCTACAGGATATTATGTCAAGAATAGAGATTGGGTGGACTATCATGTATTATTATTGTTATTATTGCTGGCCTTCCAAATGAGTTGAAGGCAAATCAGATCCAATATAATACGTGAAGTGGTATGACTTGTGGAAGGGGATACACAGAAGAGTCACACCCGAAAACCTGAAGGACAGTGAACGTGAGAAAGAGTGGAAAGTTGGGTTGACAAAGGCACTGTGTTATCTTCTCTCCATATGGACAAGATTACATAACCATCAATGTGACTAATGGTTCATCAGCCAAGATCTCCATATAGCAGGCAGACATCGCTGGTCAAGTCAGTCGCTGGTCAAGTCAGGCCTCTTAACTCCAGCCAGACATTAACCTACAAGCAGGGGTTGGAACCATTTCAGGGAACCGAACCATAAACAAGAAAAACATTGAGGAAAGGAAATGGATCTCTAGTATTCCAGAACAGAACCCTTATTTTCAAATATTGAGAACCGGTTAATAATGTTATTTATTGTTCCAAAAATATTCCTAATGTCTAGTGTAATATAAATATATTTCAGTGAAGTCCTGATGCTAGTAATAGCCTAAACACATTCCAATTCATGACATGATGCTCAGCGCTTTAAGCATTCCCCCTCCATGTCCACCCCTCTCGCTCTCTCTGTCCACCAAACAACGAGCTTACCGGTTCCATAGTAAGCTGCTCTATCCGTGCTAATTGGTGGAGTAAATTAATGTGCTAAATGTAAAAATGATCTTGATTTCACCAGGTAAAAAATATATATATATACACGTAAATTAACTATTACTTTTCTGGGGTTCGAACCGGTTCAGAACTTTATTATGCTGGTCGGAACAGAATAAAATCGGGATTCTGCTCGGAACAGAAGTTGTAAAATAAATCATTTGGTTCCAACCTCTGCCCACCAGAGGGGCTTTGGTTAGATTGTACTGCAGGACAAGGGTTAAATATTCTCATCTACTGTAACAGTGAGTTACAGAGCTACCACAGGCATGTTTCAACGTTTATCTGCTTTGTGTGAAAGTGGAATTCCCACTGTACCAAGGTTCAGCGTTGTTGTGAGATACTCCAGTGATGTAAACCCAAATATAAACTGGGTGGTTTTAGCCTTCCAATGCTGATTGGCTGAAAGCTGTGGCATATCAGACCGTGTATGACAAAACATACATTTTTCCTGTTCTAATTACTTTGGTAACCAGTTCATAATAGCAATAAGGCACCTCGGGGGTTTGTGGTATATAGCTAATATACCATGGCTAAGGGCTGTATCCAGGCACTCCACGTTGTGCCATGGCTGAGAACAGCACTTAGCCATTCTATATTGGCCATATATCACACCCCTATTGCTTAAGTATAGAGGTGCGGTGGTTCACCAAAAGTTACATGATGTAATGTAATAATGTAGCCGGAATACTTGTAGATGAGGAAACCTTGGCTTTAGCTCAGCTACTAACAGTCAATCACTCAGCTGACCAAAATTCATAGACCACGCCCCCCCTTACCGTAACGTTGCCGATGATAGTGGGTCCTACGAAGTTTCCATTCTCGTATCCTTTGACGTGGACATTGCGTCCATCCAGCAGCAGCGTAGCTCCCTCGTCCACGCCACTCTGGATCAACATCTCAACACGGGCCCTGGCCTCAGGGGAAATCAGTGGACCCACGTCAGCACCTGGCTGGTCACCTAGATACACCCACACAAAGGAAGAAAACAAGGAATTAGAATTCAGAGGATGGACATTCCAATTCTGAGCAATGTTGCATGATACGGTATGTGGACTGGAGCTAGTGGTGCTATAGGATGTACTGTTTTAAATGGGGAAAAAACACTAGCAAGTCTTAAATTCACACAGGGGTTAGTGAGTCTTTTAGGTTAAAGGGTGAGGTACCTGCATTGACGCGCAGGGCTTTGGAGCGCTCCACCAGTTCTGGGAGCCAATCACGAGCTTCGCCTACCAGAATGGCAGTTGAGAGAGCCATACAACGCTGTCCTGCTGCGCCGAAGGCCGCGCCCACCAGCTGGTTCAGAGTGTTCTCCTTGTTGGCGTCAGGCATCACCACACCGTGGTTCTTAGCTCCCTACAAGCCAGAACACATGGGTTGTTACATTTACTGCAATACATTTTAGGAACGTGCAAAGACATACAGTAGACCTAAGCAATAACTATCTCAAGAAAGAAACTCAAGGATCGACAGCCATCTATTGGCTCAGTCTTGATAGAACTATTCATCTTGCAGTATGGTTAAGGCCACAGTAAACTATTTAAAAGCTGCTATGTAACTTTTTGGGCGACCCGACCAAATTCACATAGAAAACGAGTTATAGATCTGTCATTCTAATTGAAAGCAGGTTTAGTGGTAAATCTTCTACGTGCGCTCTCTATGTTTTGCATTCTGAATTTTCGTTATTGCGTCTTTCGGTTTTGAACACTACAAACCATTAAAAATACAATATTTTTGGTTATTGAAAATATATTTCACAGCGGTTTATATGGTACAATGATTGTCTACAAACTTGTTTTGTCACAAACCCAAATTAGGTGAATTATTATATTTTTTGCAACCGGGAAATGGCGGAGCGATTTCTGCATTTTGCACTTTTAAGGCAGACATGTTTCCTAAATGCGTAAGGGATTCTTCAATGATTTAACCATGTTTACCATGTTGGACTGCACTCTCTTGCCGTTCTTGGATCCTCTCTCGTAGATGTACTCTCCTGCCTGGTTGGAGCCCACAAAGCTGATGGCCTTGATGGCTGGGTGGTCACAAATGAAATTCACGGCTACGGAAAGAGGTCAAAGGTCATCTAATTTTACTCATCAACATCATCCCATCATCAGCACTGTAAGGGCACAAGATGGCACGGTGTAATCACCTTGGAAACGAAACAAACAACCTTTCTTATATGGACTCTTTCCCCTAAAGCACCTACACACATTATGCAAAGCGTTTAACATAATGCAGTACAGCGCCCTTAACCACTGCGCCACCCGGGAGGCCTGCTTGAGGTATATCAATAGTCTGAATGGTCTTGTAGATGCAGCACTAACACATGATCAGCATAGCCTGCTTCATTGCATCCTGGGAAACAGGACACATGTTTTATAAAAGACTAAGCACACACACAACCCCGTCTCACCAGCGTGCTGTCCATGGATGATGTTCAGGGTCCCGTCGGGCAACCCTGCATCCTGCAGCAGCTTGGCCAGCAGCATGGTGCACCCTGGGACGCGCTCGGAGGGCTTCATCAGGTAGGTGTTGCCACACACCATGCCCATGGGGAACATCCACAGTGGAATCATGGCAGGGAAGTTGAAGGGGGCGATGCCGGCACACACCCCGATGGGCAGGCGGTAGGTGTAGGTATCCATGTCTTTGGTAATGGAGGGCAGGGTCTCCCCCATCATCAGGGAGGTGATGCTGCAGGCGTGCTCTGCCACCTCTAGGGGGCAGAGAGGAGCAGAGACACGGTGAGAAAAGCCAGGGAGCTGAAGGTCAAACAGTACATGTGGAGGTAGAAATCAGAGTAGGGTTGAAAGAGGGTTGGCAGAGGGTCAAATATGTGTGTTGCTAAAGGAGACCAAGACATCAGAGATACAGAGACTCTAATAGAGAGGCTCCCATACAGAGACTCCCATACAGAGACTCCCATACAGAGACTCCCATACAGAGACTCTCATACAGAGACTCTCATACAGAGACTCTCATACAGAGACTCCCATACAGAGACTCCCATACAGAGACTCCCATACAGAGACTCCCATACAGAGACTCCCATACAGAGACTCTCATACAGAGACTCTCATACAGAGACTCTCATACAGACTCCCATACAGAGACACCCAATAGAGAGACTCTCATACAGAGACTCTCATACAGAGACTCCCATACAGAGACTCCCATACAGACAAGAGAAGACTAAAATAAGCATTTATTGGACAAGTTCTTGTAGTAGCCATCTCCCCGTTTCAAATAAACATTTTCTCCCGTTTCCCATGCCTACTGAAGGGGACTGTCTACTCACGCAGTCCTCTGAAGACGTCTCCCTCCGCGTCGGCTAGAGTCTTGCCTTGTTCCAGGGTGATCAGCCTGGCCAGCTCTTTCTGTAAACATAGAAGAAAATAAATAAAATTTGCCAATCAGCTTTGATAAACATGAATGTTTTAGGACCCGGTTATTGTTAAGAAACATGTATGCAGGCCTGATTTCAGACCAGGGGCTTTCCTTACAATGTTTTCCTTGATGAGCTGCTGGTATCGGAGGAAGATCTGCTGGCGGGTGAGGATGGAAGTGTCGGACCAGGAGGCATAGGCCCTGGAGCAGGAGTCTACTGCAGCCAGCATCTCCGTGTGGGTGGCTTTGGGCACACGACTCACCACCTCATTGGTAGCCTGAAATAGGGGGAGAAGAGGGACAAAAGATGACCAGGTCATTGTGAACAGAGACCAACAACATCTAGGGCCTGTCCAGAAGGGTGTAACGTTTAAGAAACTTGAGAGAAAAATTAACTGTGTACAGGGATAAGTGTCATGACATGTGGAATAGGGAGTCCGATACCATTTCAAAATGTTCTATTTGTCAGGGCCAGCCTGATGACGAACAAGATCGGCAACCACCACATCCTCAAATGTTTGGTTATAATCATATGATTTGCCTGCTTAATTACCTCCACAACTTAAAAACGGTCTGAAGTAAAATGTATACAAGTGTTTTCAATCTATATGCCTCAGGACAACTGACAATCCAATCTTGAACTGACTAAACTGCTGAATTTTCACTCTGTACCCAAAGTATCACATGTCTCACTGTTCAATTGAAAGTTATCAGGTTTATAAATCAACCAAAATCTGTAATGATGCATGTATACATAATTCAGAATGACTATATAATGTTTAGACTCAGGAGAATTAGCCTTTAATGCCATGCTCTACCACCATGCTATTGCCTTGGCTTTTTAGCCACTTGCCTTTTTATGGAAAACATATTTCAACAACCAAAAATATTGTGTTTTCAGTTGTTTGAAACTGGTGTACAAAACCGAAAGTAAAAAGACGCAAAAACAAATCTTAACGGGAAGCATAGAAATAGAGCACATAGAACAGATCTACCGCTTCTTAGACTTGCTGTCAAAGAGAATGACAGATTTATAACTAACATTTCCATGTGAATTTGGTCAAAAATGTAGTCGGAAATTTTGACAAACTTTAAATTAAAAGCTGTATTGTCTTGAGTCAATAAGTATTCAACCCCTTTGTTATGGCAAGCTTAAATAAGTTCAGGAGTAAAAATGTGCTTATCAAGTTGCATGGACTCACTATGTGCAATAATAGTGCAACAATTTATGACTACCTCCTCTCTGTATCCCACACATACATAGTAAGGTCCCTCAGTCAAGCAGTGAATTTCAAGCACAAAGACCAGGGAGGTTATCTAATGCCAGGAAGGTTTTCTAATGCCTCGTGAAGAAGGGCACCTATTGGTAAAATAAACTAACATTGAATATCCCTTTGAGCATGGTGAAGTTATTCATTGCACTTTGGATGCCGTATCAATAAACCCAGTCACTACAAAGATACAGGTGTCTTTCCTAACTCAGTTGCCGAAGAGGAAAGAAACCGCTCAAGGATTTCACCATGAGGCCAATTGTGACTTTAAAACAGTGACAGACAGGACATAAAATGTAGTTTTTGGTTCACCAGCCACTGTGGCAGCTAGATGTAAAAATCTACCAGCAATTCACTTTTTGTCCTGTATTGGATTTGCCCCAAACATTACTGAGTACCACTTTCCATATTTTCAAGCATAGTGGTGGCTGTGTTCATGTTATGTGTATGCTCGTAATCGTTAAGGACTGGGGACTTTCAGGATAAAAAAAAGAGAAACGGAATGGAGCTAAACACAGGCAAAATCCCAGAGAAAAACCTGGTTCAGTCTGCTTTCCACCACACAGAGATGATTTCACCTTTCAGCAGGGAAATACCCTAAAACGTGTATTCCCAAATTGGGGTACGCGCAATGCCGTCGGGGGTACGCCAAATGTGATACTTAAAAAAAGAAAGAAATAAAAATATTTGTATTTATTTATTTTTGTACATTTTCAAACAGTCCATTTATATTTTCCAATGGGGCTATACATTTGGGTGAGTTTTTTTCCCCCTCGCCTTAGTAGCCTCGTTTCACTGCCAAAAATAAAATGTAACATCTAGTGTTCAGCAAAATAACAACACAATGTCAAATACAGGTAGCCTAGTCAAATAATTAACATCCAATCACCTCAACCATTACCCTTTCGCAGGAATTCCACTAACAGTTCAAGTACAGTTGAAGTCGGAAGTTTACATACACTTAGGTTGGAGTCATTAAAACTCGTTTTAACCATTCTACACATTTCTTGTAAACAAACTATATTTTTGGCAAGTCAGTTTGGACATCTACTTTGTGCATGACAAGTAATTTTTCCAACAATTGTTTACAGACAGATTATTTCACTTACACTGTATCACAATTCCAGTGGGTCAGAAGTTAACATACACCAAGTTTACTGTGCCTTTAAACAGCTTGGAAAATTCCAGAAAATTATGTCATGGCTTTAGAAGCTTCTGATAGGCTAATTGACATAATTTGAGTCAATTGGAGGTGGATGTATTTCAAGGCCTACCTTCAAATTCAGGGCCTTCAAACAACATTTGAGAGTGTGCTGACCCTGGTGCTAGAGGGGGTACGCAGCTGGAGCTTGAATGTTTGAAGGGGTATGGGACTATAAAAAGTTTGGGAACCACTGTCCTAAAACACGAAGCCAATTCTACACTGGAGTTGTGGACCAAGAAGACAGTGAATGTTCCTGAGTGGCCGAGTTACAGTTGTCTTAAATCTGCTAGCAATGATAAACCACCAATTTGCCAGAGCTTGAATAATTTTTGTAAGAATATTGGGCAAAATCTGCACAATCCAGGTGTGGAAAGCTTTTAGAGACTTACCCAGAAAGACACAGCTATAGTTGCTGCCAAATGTGATTTTAACGTATTGATTCAGGGGCTGAATACTTATCTAATCAATTTGTGTTGTATTTATTTGTGTTGTATTTGTTTTTTTAACAAATGTTTGAATTTTACCCTTACTTTTTGAGAGTATTTTGCATAGATCATTGACAACAATGAAATCAATTTTAATTCTACTTTGTAACACAAAATGTGGAAAAAGTAAAGAGGGTGTGAATATTTCCTGGAGCAAGACAATGAAACGTTTACATGAAGTAGATGCAGACAGGCCCCCCGGGCCTGAGTTAGTGAATGTGAGTGCATAAACATGTCAAGGTTCAATTGAACTGGCTATGAAGAATAGGCTCCCATTTCTTCACTTTCCAAATCATACATATTAAATGACACCCTAAAGAGTTCTTCATCTCCAGCTCCTGACCGGTTTATAAATTGCTTTTTAGTGTTTGCATGAACTCCCGTTGTGATGTGGGTGTGTTACTGCAGAAATACTTACAGGGTTGTGAATGTCCAGCCATTCTGAGGTGTTTGACTCAACAAACTTGCCGTCAATGAACAACTTGGTGGTGGGCTGGAAGGTTGCAAAAGCACAGGGGGACAATGCAGTCATCCACCATATCAAATCATCATATCTGTTCATGTCTAGATTGTATGAGCATGTATTCTAATACAAGTCTTCTCTAGTTACAAACACTCATAAATGTAGTTATGATTGCATGATGTTAACTCACCACAGATGATGAATAGCATATGCGACCCATCTGAAAGGGTGACTGTAAACGAGAGAAAACGATAGTTATCGGAGTTGTAACTCCAGTTTTACAGTATGAGTGGAGCGGAGCCCCATAGGGGAGCTCTGCGCCTAGTGGTTTACCCCACTGCCTAGGCAGAATATAGCCTGAGAAAAAAATGATGCACACATCTGCAGCCAATAGGAGTATAGGTGTCCCTATAAAAGGGGTCGCTTCCCCTCAATCAGTCTCCCGAAAATGATCTTCAGCGAGACTGGGGGTCGGCAGGGCCTTAAGTCCTATGGGACTCCACTTTACTCATAGAACTGGAGTTACTACTTCTATATCGTGGAGCTCTGCCCGACTCCTAGTGGTTTAAGGTGGAGCGCAACACTCCAAAATATATTCCCTGCCGAACCGAACACTTCCCAAACTTAGTGAAAAGGTCTGGTCCAGTAATGGCTGTGACCAAATCCCGCAACACTGTAACACACTGTGAAAACAGACTGTGTCACAATGTACTGCGTCCTCGGTCCAATCCGCCCTACTCTGTCCAGAGGCACCGCCAATGACTAGTGGGCAGATAAAGCAGAATATGAGCCATAGAAATCTGTACAAGCAGATAGATGAACTCAAAACTTTGTCGGTATTAAAAATTGGTCAAATAGTGCTGTAACACCAGTTACAGGAACTATATCCGTCATCCATCCACCCAAACACAGTCATAGACTTGTGGACAGGACAAAAAAACATGACTCTACTGTGCTATCCCAGCCAGGAGTAATGTCATTTAGTGTCACGTTCTGACCTTAGTTCTTTTGTTATGTCTTTGTTTTAGTATGGTCAGGGCGTGAGTTGGGTGGGTTGTCTATGTTGTGTTTTTGGCCTGGTATGGTTCTCAATCAGAGGCAGGTGTCGTTAGTTGTCTCTGATTGAGAATCATACTTAGGTAGCCTTTTCCCACCTGTGTTTCGTGGGTGATTGTTTCCTGTTTTGTTGTTTGTGTCACCATTCAGGACTGTTTCGGTTTTCGTTTCCATTCACTTTGTTATTTTTGTTTTGGGTCATGTTCAGTTATTATTAAAGTATCATGAACACTTACCACGCTGCGTATTGGTCTTATTCTTGCTACTCCTCAGAAGAGGAAAACCGTTACAGAATCACCCACCACCAAAGGACCAAGCAGCGTGGTATCGGGCAGCAGCAGAAATCTCGGGACTCATGGACATGGGAGGAGATTCTGGACGGAGAAGGACCATGGGCACAGGCTGGGGAATATCGCCGCCCCAAGGCAGAGCTGGAGGCAGCGAAAGCTGAGCGGCGGTGGTATGAGGAGGCAGCACGGCAGCGCGGCTGGAACGAGAGGCAGCCCCAAAAATGTATTGGGGGTGGCACACGGGGAGTGTGGCTAAGTCAGGTAGGAGACCTGAGCCAACTCCCCGTGCTTACTGTGGAGAGAGGGGGACCGGGCAGGCACCGTGTTATGCCGTGAGGCGCACGGTGTCCCCGGTGCGCAGGCATAGCCCAGTGCGTTACATCGCAGAGCCTCGTATCGGCCGGGCTAGAGTGGGCATCGAGCCAGGTGCCATGAAGCCAGCTCAGCGCATCTGGTCTCCAGTGCGTCTCCTTGGGCCGGGGTACATGGCACCAGCCCTACGCACGGTGTCCCCGGTTCGCCAGCACAGCCCACTGCGGTCTGTTCCACCTCGCCGCACTGGCCTGGTGACGGGGAGTATCCAGCCAGGTAGGGTTGTGCAGGCTCGGTGCTCGAGACCTCCAGTGCACCTCCACAGTCCGGTCTATCCGGTGCCTCCTCCACGCACCAGGCCTCCGGTGGCAGCCCCACGCACAAGGCTGTCTCTCCGTCTCCTTCCTCCAGGTGCTCCCGTCTGTCCTGAGCTGCCAGAGTCTCCCGTCTGTCCTGAGCTGCCAGAGTCTCCCGTCTGTCCTGAGCTGCCAGTCTCCCGCCTGTCCTGAGCTGCCAGAGTCTCCCGCCTGTCCTGAGCTGCCAGAGTCCCCCGCCTGTCCTGAGCTGCCAGAGTCTCCCGCCTGTCCTGAGCTGCCAGAGTCTCCCGCCTGTCCTGAGCTGCCAGAGTCTCCCGCCTGTCCTGAGCTGCCAGAGTCTCCCGCCTGTCCTGAGCTGCCAGAGTCTCCCGTCTGTCCTGAGCTGCCAGAGTCGCCCGTCTGTCCTGAGCTGCCAGAGTCGCCCGTCTGTCCTGAGCTGCCAGAGTCGCCCGTCTGTCCTGAGCTGCCAGAGCCGCCCGTCAGTCAGGAGCTGCCAGAGCCGCCCGTCAGTCAGGAGCTGCCAGAGCCGTCCGTCAGTCAGGAGCTGCCAGAATCGCCCGTCACTTCGGTGCTGTCGGAGTTGCCCTTCACGTCGGAGCTGCCAGAGTCTCCCGCCTGTCCGGTGCTGCCGGAATCTCCCGTCCATTCGGGACCCGTTGCTAGGGTTCCAAGTCTGAGGTCGGCGGCGAGGGATGGAGTGGGGTCCACGTCCCACGCCAGAGCCGCCACCACGGACAGACACCCACCCAGACCCTCCCCTATAGGTTCAGGTTTTGCGGCCGGAGTCCGCACCTTTGGGGGGGGGGGGGGGGTACTGTCATGTTCTGACCTTAGTTCTTTTGTTATGTCTTTGTTTTAGTATGGTCAGGGCGTGAGTTGGGTGGGTTGTCTATGTTCGTTTTTCTATGTTGTGCTTTGTGTTTGGCCTGGTATGGTTCTCAATCAGAGGTAGATGTCGTTAGTTGTCTCTGATTGAGAATCATACTTAGGTAGCCTTTTCCCACCTGTGTTTCGTGGGTGATTGTTTCCTGTTTTGTTGTTTGTGTCACCATTCAAGACAGTTTCGGTTTTCGTTTCCATTCACTTTGTTATTTTTGTATTGAGTCGTGTTCAGTTATTATTAAAGTATCATGGACACTTACCACGCTGCGTATTGGTCCGATCCTTGCTACTCCTTCTCAGAAGAGGAAGAGGAAACCCGTTACATGTAGTCATTCTAATAGGAGAAAGCGGACCTGATGGAAACCCTGTCCAATAGTCCTGCATCAGCCACGCTGAGTATAGAACGAGCGAGAGTTAGACGACATGTCTACCAGGTAGAATCGGATAAAAGGAGACATGCTCATCAAGACGCCGCTGCACAAATATCCTCTACCCCTGTTCCTCTGAAAAGGGCTGCAGGCACCGCTACTCCACGAGTGGAGTGGGCTCTGACGCCATGAGGCAGTGGCCGCCCTGCCGCCTCATAAGCCGTCTCAATTCCTTCGCAAAGCCAATGAGACCGCAGCGGTTTTGAAAGTGGTCTACCAAGTGTACTAGCACTGTGACACAAAAACAGCTGAGGCGATGACCTAATCATTGCTGTGCGCTGCACGTAGCACGCCAAGGCATGCACTGGGCACAGGCAATGAAGCCTCTCCACTTTGAATGGGGAGGCGGGGGCGGGGGGAGAAAGCCCATAGTTCAACGGTCTGTGACCTATATGAGCTCTTAATAACCTTCTACATAAATGCCGGGTTCGGACATAACACCGCTCTGCTCAAGTCGCCATTGACGGCAAGGCAGTCGGTCTCATCAAAAGAGCACACAAATCCCTGACACGCTTGGCTGTAGTCAAGGCAAGCAAAAGTGCCGTCTTCAGAGACAACATCTTGAGGGGGATTTGATTCAATGGCTCGAACGGCATTTCGCAGAGCGCCTCGAGTACCAAAGTTAAATCCCACTGGGGTAGCATGACTCTAGCCGCTGGCCTAAACCGCCCCGTTCCAATTGAAACCGTTTCACTAGAGGGTGGCTGAAGACGGCTGCCGCGAATACCTTAATGGTGGCAGGTGAGCACTGCTTGTCAAACATGAACTGTAGGAATGAGAGCACGCTCGACCTGACCGCACACGGGGTCCACATTCTCTTTGGCACACCATTGTGAAAACACGTTCCATCTGCTGGCATACGTTCTGGATGTGAAACTGGCACGCGAGCCCTGTATAGTTCTGATTACTGAATCAGATAATCCACTGCGCTCTAACCTGTCCCTCTCAGGGGCCAAACCCCCAGTGGCTGGCCGATTAGAGGCAATTGCTCTATCATGCCTGCCACCTGAGACATCGCGTCCTCTTGATGTGGAATTGGCCATGACGGCTCAATCAACATTTAAGTCATCTCCGCATACCACGGAGCCCCTGGGCGATCTGGGGCTATCAATATGATTGACAACCCTCCTGTTCTCACGCAGGCTAGCAGTGGGAGAACGCAGGACAGCGGTGGAAATGCATACAGGAGAACATCTGGCCACTGGTGCGCAAAAGCGTCTATCCCTAGTGGCGGTTCGTCCTGGGCTCATAGGGAAAACCATAGAGGACACTGCGCGCTAACAAGTGACGCAAACAGGTCCACCTCAGAACAGGTCCACCCCAAACCATTCCCATATTTGGAGAACAATGTTGAGGTGCAGCTGCCACTCGTCGTCTCGGGTACCGCCTCGAGACATGTGGTCTGCTCCGACGTTCTGATAGCCTGGAATGTGTGCTGCTGTCAACAAGCAAAGGTGCTCGTGAGCCCACAGCCACAATTCCTCCACCAGCCAGTGGAGTGCAGGCGACCTGACTCCTCATTGCCGATATATGTAGGCTACTGTGGTTTGGTTGTCCGACCAGACCAGCACGTCTTGACCCCGTAGGGTAGACACAAAGTGGGTCCGAACCAGAAGAACTGTCTCCAACTCCAGGAGGCTGATGTGGTCTTCCGAGGGAGGTCACACACCTACCGCCAGAGCCTGACATGTCCCTCCCATCCAGCCAAACAAGCATCTGTAAAACACTGGAATGTAGGAGGACACTCTGCCTATTGGACCCCTTGCGTCAGGACGCACGGGTCTCTCCAACAGTTCAGGTCCACTCTGAGCGAGAGGAGAACTACCAGAAGAGAAAAAATGATGACGGTGCCTCACTGGATCCAGTCATAGTTGGGCAAACCCTCGCTGTGTTCTGTGCATGTGCAGAAGTCCCAGATGAATCACGGAGTGGGCAGACGACATGAGACCCATGAGTGTCATGACGGAATGCACTGATTCGGATAAAACCTTCGTAGGGCTAGCAACAAGGCAGCCCGCCGAGGATCTGACATTCGAGCCTTCATAGCCAGTGTCTAGCTATAAGCCCAGGTAGACAATCCGATGACTTGGGAAAAGAGCATGCCTTGGCCCATTCACAGCGAACCCCAAACATGTGAGATGAATCAAAATCAAATCACTGTCTGTGTCGTGTGTATAATCGCCAGCTCTGCTGACGGGGCAAGAACCAGTAGGTCGTCTAGGTAGGCTAGTAGCCTTATCCCTTGACGAAGCAACGGTTCCAATGCCGCCTCTCGCATTTGGAAAAGTTGCGAGGTGCCAGGGCGTACCCGAACGGCATTATCGTACGCCACCCCCTGGAAGGCGAAACGCAGAAACTTCCTGTGACGAGGATGCACCAGCACATGAAAGTATGCCCATCCTTTAGGTCTATGCTTATACAAAAGTCTTTGTTGTGGATACATTGCAGCAGACGTTGTCGTAAGCATTCAAAAGGGCTGTTTGGCTACGCTCTCGTTGAGAGTGCGTAAATCCAATATTGGCCTCATTCCCCCCCCATCTTCTTTGGCACTAGGAAGTGGGGTGAATATAGCAAGCTGTTCCTTTTCTCTTGGGAAACTACGGTGACCGCCCCCTTCGCCGTAATCTCTTTCACAAGAACGGCTACTTTCTCTGGCGTCTTCATCACAGTCTCCACCACGCCCGAAAATGGGGGTGGAATTAGATGGCATAACCCTTCTCCAGCGAACGACTTAGCCAGGAGGAGAGGGTGCAGCATCGCTGCCACTCCGAGTAATGCTCTGAGAGCGGGAGAGCACGAAGCCGTAGGAAGGACCTGTATTCCTCTATGGCCCAAGCCGTCGCTGTCCCTGGACAACTGAAGTGGAGAGACAGCCCAGGGTGGGCCCCGCACGAAAGGGGGAGGAAATAGACGCGTTCTGTGAGAAACGGGGGCTCCAACCCTTTGGTTACACTCGTAACCTTGTGGTTCCAGCCCTCTGTGAACGCAGGACGGGTCTGAGCTACACTAACTGGGATGCTTACCTGAGTTAATGTCCCGTCTCCCAACAGCGATTGCGTCATCGGCCCAACATGGGGCTGTGTACGCAGACTGTTCTTTAAACCCCTAGCCACCTCACTCCTAAGAGTGTGTAGGGTTTTTATGAGGTATAGCATGACGGCTTATTAAGAGCGTCTGTCTCGCTTCCCTCATGTCATTCCCACTCACAACGTCCCCCTGTGTGTGCTCAGCTACTTACTCGTAGTGGGCTGTGCTACACACAGTGGTGAGAGGAAGAGAGAGAGACGGAAGGAACCTGAGCAGTCTCAATTTTGTTATGGAAAATAGGTTATCTTGTAACAAAGCCAGATGGAATACATTCTTTATTAACAAAGGACACATCGGCTCCTCAATGCCTGTTGGGGGATGAACAGTGGCCGATGTCACCTGAAGTCCTGTCCTCTCCCACTCGTCCGGTCATCGTCTCGTCTGACTACACCAGGTGCTGCCGCTCGACGGGCTCTCTGACGGTAGACCCATGTCTACTGGAGACGGTGGAGCGAGGGGGTTCCTTTGAAGTTGCTTGAGACCCTCCTGCTAATGGCAGGTGTTTAGACAGCTGCTTTCTCTCCTCCTCAAGCTTCCCGAAACGCAACGTTGCATCTTTGACTGCTGCTCCGACGTTCATTAGGGCGGCTTTGTCAGTCTCCTTCATAGCCGTCAAAGACAGTCAGAGGTGTCGCTCCACAACCACCGAAATGGCCATGGACCTCCCCGCACATAGAGCCACCGGAAATCTTCAACGCTTCCTCTATCTCCTTTCACGACAGCTCAGTCCTACCCGTGGTGAGACAGGATAGAGGCTGCCAGGAGGGCAATATTATTAGCTGCTGCTATAGCCTGTACACCTAGAATGAATGACTTCTCTCCCAGCTGTGCTGCGAGTCGGTCCTAAGTCGTAGGTAGTGTGGGTTTCCTGTACGACGGCCAGGAGCTTGAACCTGGGGCGAGGTACGCGGCTAGGGCATCCTCGAGCCTAGGGATCTCCTGAGGCCATTTCCCGGCCACTTTGGTGATGCCTTCGCCGGCACTCTGGGCATTAAAGACGACTCCCATGCACCCTACACATATTTAGTGAAAGAGGGCATGGCCAGTGTCTTTGTCTAGAGTAGTGTCTTTGTCTAGAGTAGGGGCCGCCCACCATCATATCCACTTCCAGAACGGAGGGGGGCAGTGTAATCTCCAGACGGCTCGCTCAATAAGCCCTGTAAAGTCAGAGCGCAGAGGGCGTTGCATAGGAGGCAGCTGCTGAAATTAAGAGCCCGTCTTTCCCTCGCCCAAGGATGTGAAATTCCCCTCGCTCTCCCTAGGGAGGGGGGGGGGGTGTAATTTCAGCTTTGGTCAGTAGACTGGGTTTTTCCGGAGAAAAACCCAGACACTTCCCAACGTCCTCGTCATCTCCGGAGACACCGTCGTCATATGATGCCTCAGAGTCTGAGGGAAGCACAGTCATGGCATCTTCCAGAGGGAGATCTCCCTTGAAAAATGCCCACCTCTGTTTCCTCTCCTTTCTTTCTCTCCTTTAAAGAAAGGAGGGTGCAGCTAGGGCATACCGGGGATCTGTGTGGCCGCCGCTAGCGTGCTGCAAACCCAAACACACAACACATAAGTCGTGTGGGTCCGTAGCCGCCATAGTGGAGCAGCGACACAGAGCTCTTAAAAGAGGCATGCTCATGAAGGACAACGTGGAGACTAGGGAATTGACAGCAGGTTTGCCCTGAGTCTTCTCTCTAGGCGTCTTCTGTCCAGTCCTGTCGCTGAAGATAACTGGAGGCTGATTGGGTCACCTGTGCTCCTATTGGCTGCAGGTGTGTACATAATTTCTCAGGCTATTCTCTGCCTATGCAAATGGATAAACCACTAGGAGCAGAGCTCCACGATATAGAACACATAAAGGATCAATTTTCAATGCTTAGTTTCCATTGGCGAAGATCCAAAAGCCTAACTTTCTGCAAGACGACTAGCTAAGCTAACTATGTGGCATTGTAGCTAGCTAGTTGAACTCGAAAGCTAACGTTAACTCGTCCAATTGCATGCTACAGGAAGTAGCTATATGTTGCAATGCCAAGGGGGGAAATAATTATAAGTGTATGTTTCGACGTAGAAAAGTGTGGCACCAACTAACTAGCGAGCTAGCTAACGTGCCATTCGAGCAAGATAGCAAGTCAGCCACTCAAGCTTCAAACAAACAATGCATTTAGAAAAGCTGCACGTGGTATGTGGTTTACCTTTTTGCTCCATAACGACCTTGCTAGTATCCCTGCCATGGTTGAAGCAACTGTGATTGCTTTTAGCCCAAAAGTACGCACTCCCCAGCTGGTCAGACCCAAAATACAGACACCTCTAGACACTAGAAAAGGTTAGCCGACAAGCAGTCACACAATCATTGCGTCAAACTGGCTGAGGACGTAGAAAGAGCAAACGCTGAAATGTTGATCTGCTCTTTCACTGAGACAGCGAGGTTGGGCCACATTGACGAGCGCAGCAGATGCTTTAACAATCTGTGAAATTGGCATGCATGATTCCCGTGAATAGGACCCGATCTGGGCGGGACAATAGCTTGGGAAAGAACCAATCAGTAGGCCAAAACGAATAAACTCCCCCAAATGTATGAAGCGCATTGGCTGGTCTTTAATGATTGCGACCAGTCTTCGCTGACACGAAAATGAGTACTCTGTTACATCTCTTTCATTGATCCCAAGTAGAGTCCATCATTCTAATTTACACCATTTTTTTCCTTATCGAACGAAGACGTGAGAACAAGTGTCTTCTTTCAAACATGGTAGAATACATTATAATATTATTGAATATCGTAGAATATAAATAGAATAGAGCAAACATGTTAGAATACATTAGAATATTATTGAATATCGTAGAATATAAATAGAATAGAGCATATTCAATAAGTCACTTGAAATTACGTATGACTTATTTCGGATTCCACTATTTATAATGTGACAGACACTTTTTATATTGACCTTGGTCTGAGTTTTACTGCTATAAATAAGTTACATCAGAATGCATTTGAAAGTATTTCAGTGCTTACCTAACATATTATATTTCCCGACAGGTGGCAGTTTCTATGGTAACAGACACACAGGCAAGATGGCGTTCCTTCACTGGAGTTGCCAGGACGTGGCAAAATGGATAATATCCTTAGGATATCCACATTATACAGTGAGTAAACATATTAAGTTAACAATTAAGTGACTTAGTTACTAATTTATTCACAATGCCAGGTAACTTTCCAGCTTTATTTTAGCTAGCCTAGCAACAGAGTAACTTTATAATAATGTGGCTTAGACAGAAGCAGTCCAGGCGTGGGCTACTTTGGTGATAGAGAGACACTTATTCAACAGCTCTGTCTTTATCCCCCCAGGCCTGTTTCACTGAGAACCTCATCACAGGTAAAAAGCTGATTTATGTAAATTGCTGCTATCTGCCAAGATTAGGAATCACAGACTTTGAGGATATGAAGGTAAGGAGATGGTCCTAAAAAGCTTTCAAATTCTACGTTTTTATTTGACGTACTTTTAATTTCGATAGAGTTATTTTTGAATTAAAAAGTCTGAATGGAAAGTAGAAATAGGCTAGACTCCAGTAATCTCTGCACTAAATCTTCCTGGGAGCGCCAACATGAATGTGTGCAGGACTGTTCCAACCCAAATAAGAAAGCATTGGACAATCTTCCCATCTCAGTTGTAGGCTAATTTTTAATGATAGGCCGCACAACATGCTATTTCATACACAGCCAAATGCAGAAAATCAGATGCAGCACAGATAATAATTCATATTTCATAGGCCAACTCACCAGGTGATAGCAGCTAAACTGGACCAGGGTTTATATTTCTAATGTGCATGGTGATGCTCTCATTTATAACCTATTATTAATGCTTGTGGGAGTTAGGGTAATCAGCCCTGAACACCCCTGTAATTAGGAGTGGGCAACGAACTGATTATTGCAGATAGAAATACTATGAATAAAGCTGCCATTTCTTCCTCACTCTACACTCTTAGATTCCAAACGGGTTCTTCGGCAGTCCCCACAGGAGAACCCTTTTGGGTTCCAGGTAGAACCCTCTGTGGAAAGGGTGGAACCTGGAACCAAA